>NW_020200768.1:114351-118598 GCF_001531365.2 Cynara cardunculus var. scolymus
TCGCTAAACCTCATGAACTTCTTTACTTGTAGTTGTGCAAAATAGACGACCCCGAACTCTGGGCTTTCAAGAGCCATATACACTGGATACCCTTCAATGTCTTCTAGGTCTTGATTCGGTCTTTTAAGATTGATGATTCACTGATTGTCTTGAAGGCCCATCTGTACATCAATGACCATTGCCAGTTTCACATGACATAGTATAAATCTCTTGATTGCTTCAAGAGCAACCAATTCTCCTTCTTTTGAGATCGTCATGTTTTTGAGTTCAAAATACATATATTCAAGGTCATCCAAGTATAAGTTCGAGAAGTCTGCTTCACTAAATCTCCGAATCTGACCATCCTGCCTTGTTACAGTGAAAATAGGATACCAGATTCTCAACAATTTCTGAGCATCTATTTGTTTGATCGTCACAGTTCGATGCTTTGTACGAACTTCACTGATTGGTTGACACTTGGCTTTCAGAAGATGACGGTATTCAGTATGATATTCCCTTGTTTGCTTAGGAATACCTAGAACATTGTCGCCACTTAGCACTTTTCTATGCCGGATGAAGATTCCAAAGTAGATATCTTCAATATATGGCTCTCGGATCCTTGCTCGACCATATCCAGGAAAGCTAGCTCTAATATGAAATGGCACATAGTCTCTGGTGAAGATTTTAGTTGGATCAACATGTTCTCTTTGAGCTAGAATGTCTGGCACATCAGATATGACTGGAGTGGAAGATTCTGGAGCAGACTGACGTTCTTCTTTAATAAGAAAGACTGGATCTTCATCATCTATATTGGCTTCAAAGTCAAAATAGATCCCAGTCGATTCATCTATATTGTCAATGTCTTCTCCAAACTCTTGCTCTCCACCCAGAATTTTAGAGAATGCTTCCTTGAAATCAACGTTGGCAGACAAGTCCAATATCATCCTTGTTCCTACAGTGGAGTCCGCCGGCTTTTCAACCATTGGCTCGATCATGGGACTTGTCTCCAAACCTTCATCTACAACTTCAATAACCTTAATTGTTCTTTCCTAAACTGATTTTGGGTTAGAAGCTTCAGCAGTAACGTCTTGAGTTGATGGCTCCTCACCAACCCTTGCACCTTGTTCAGAAGTCTCAGCCAATCTCTGTCTCTTTCTCTCCCCCTCATGACTATCTGGATCGTCCTGATCRTCATGCCTTCTTTTGAGAGATATGGCCTGAGACCTGCAGGTTTCTTCTAAGGTAGACACCTGTTCAGCTAGGGCGTCTATTGAACTTTTAAGATCTTGGGTGTTATATGTGATCAACTTGCTAACTTTGGAAAAGCTAGAAGTAACCACATCTTGAAAAGCCAAAAACTCTGAGGCTCTAACAAAGGGGTTCACGTCTAATTGTTGACGTAAGAGACCAACCAAATCTGCGTCCTCAGCATCTGGATTCTGAGATGCCATCAGTTTGGCATACAACAACGATTTCAGCTCATACACCGATTGATTTGGTATAGAAGGTTTAGGAACATGCGGTGGTGATGGCACAGACGGTGGCTCTTCTTCTACAACCTCCTTCCCCTTCAAAATTCTTTTGAGACTAGCCATTTGAGCATCCATATTTTCTTGAATAGCGTTTAGGGCGTTGTCCAGATATTCCCTTGACACGAAGTCGGGTAAAGTAACTCCTGGTTCACTTAGAATACCAGTTGTAACAACAGTTGAATAAACTATTGTACCTACATTCAATGTTGGCATAATATTAGCATTGGTAGGACTTCCCACCTATCCTTGTGAAATGTCAAAAGACACCACTCTGGTCGTTCCGGCTAGTTTACTAAGAACTGCACTTGGAGCAACAGATGCTCATGACCCATGTGTACCTATGTGTATCGGCTCTAGACTCGAGGTGCACATAATCGAAGTCGTAGGCTGGGGTAGTGGCCTACTTGTTTCAATAACTACATTCTCCAAACGAGAAGTAGTTAGCATATGAGCTATATCCCCATGTGAAATTGAAACAATTGGTTGTTGAGAACCAATTGAGTGGATAGGAGGGGTGTGCAAATGTATAGTTGGGCTAGCTATGTCTTGTTCAATACTAACATTCAACGGATGAATGTCACTAGCAGATGTGGTTGCCCGGCTAAGTGTATCAGTTTGGATAGGAGCTTGATCTTCTTTTTTTGCTTCACTCTCACCCTCTCCATATTTTTCTGCTTCTCTTTCTCTCATCCTCTCTTTATTTTCAACATTAACTCCCTCATCTCCTCCATCATCCGGTATGTCTTGAAGTATGCGATCGTAATCATCACATTCGTCCATGTTGAAAGATAATGAATGCAAGCTTGGACAAGGTTGTTGAGCAGAATACTCAGGAAAAATATCATCAATGTCATCAACAATTGTGCCAACTGCAATATTTTGAACATAAATGGATTGATCACAATCATCGGCTCCATCATTATCATCATCATCATCTTGACTATTACCAGAATCTGCCCCATAATCAGATTCAGTAGCTTCCGAACTTGAAGTTGAGGAAGTACTGACAATTGGAGTGCTTTGCTGATCAGACGCTCCCCCCGCCTGTTCACCCCTCTTAGATTCTTTTTCTCTCAACTTAGTTCCCTGTTCAGGTAGCCCCTGTTCCTGAACACTCTCTTCTAATTCTAACCGCTCTCTCACAGCTGAGGCATGGGGTGATCCTTGGGCAAGTTCAACCGGTTCTGGTTGAACTATTGGATCTATCATTCTCCTATAGTCTATTACGCACTGAACAGTCTGATCAGCTAGGGCAATCAATTCTTGTGGTACTGACATTATTGAATCCAGATCTTCCACTTAAGTATGCTGTCTGATTCTAGTCATGTTGAATGTTGGCCCTTTTTCAGAATTGGATCTGGCCGGAATATCCTCATTAGCATTCATCATGGCTTTAATGAATAATTGTAGAAATCTCTGGAATAGCACAAATTTCTGAGCTTTTGATGGGAATCTTTTCGCATTGACTTGCTCTACTAACTCATTCCATATGACTAAGGCAAAGTCATAGTTTCTTGAAAAGACGACACCATGAAAGAATTTAAGGAATGAACTACTACATGTATCTATGCCCGCTGTTTTTGACGTCAGGCATCTATTCAAGATAGAGAACAGTAAGTGCCAGATTGCAGGCAGGAAACGTCGTTTGAACTTAGTTGGGTTGTTCAGAACTGTCGAGTATCCTAGGAGCTTGATATCTAGACACAATTATTCGTCTGATATAAAATCTTCAAAACCAGTAGATCATGGTCCGGGTGGACGAAGTATTCTTCTAAGACGCTTCAATGTCAGACGACTGACAAATTCGTCAACTTCGTCTTGAAAGTAGATAGCATCCCTGTCTTTTTCTAAAGTCAAAGTGCTCCAAAATTGTTGTAAATACATCATTGGAACTGGTGTATTTGCAGATAAAGAATAAGAAATTGGATGGCCTTTCAGGATTTCTATAATGATCGGGTATTCAGCTRGCATAGCAAAGGAGAAGACGTGGTTATTTGGTTTTATATCAAGGTATTTTATTTGTGGGAAAATGGTTTCTGAGGGAATAGGCTGGTTGGGCGGGTGTATAGGAATGTTATGTGATTTGACGGAAGGAACATGAGATTCCTCGTCAGATTGATGTCGTTGATCCGCCATTAACCTGTAAAAATTCTAAAAACATTAGAAACCATTTATTTAATCAAAATATAACCCACACAACAAAAAAAATTAAACTTTAAAAAATATAACAAGAAAAGAAGGAGAAAAAATAATCAAACTTAAAAACTAAAAAAAAATCCAACACTTAGAAAAAAATAGAAAAATAGACTGACGGGATTAGAAGTCCAGACAACGTACAAAATATACTAACACTTGAAAGAGAAACAAAGTTGTGACCGGATTAGAAGTCCGGACAACAAAGTATTCACACAAAATTACTAAGTCAAAAACAAATAAATCGGACAATCATCAACCGGATTAAAGTTGATCGGATTGAACTCTGATCATCTTGTCCGGTGAAATATCCGTTCAACACACATTCATACACAGTAAAAAAAATTTCAAAAAAATACACACTAAAACAAAAAATACAGATACGACAATCAAAATACACTGTTGATCCCAAATCTCTCAATAACACTTATAATCTAGTTATGAATAACCAAATTATAGTGATTTTACGAAGAAAGTTAAGAAGAATCAAAAGTAAAATATGAATATTCAAGAACAATTTGAGTTTCAAAGGTTTTACTTTAT
>NW_020200768.1:119573-121580 GCF_001531365.2 Cynara cardunculus var. scolymus
AGCATATCTCCTGCAAGCCCTGGAAATCTTCATTTGGAGGAGTGCAGGATAATCTCTCAATGCCTAGCCTGAATGCAATCTCAAAATCTGTCTTGGCTCTGAGCTCTACCAGGGACTCCATTGTCTTGACAATAGCTCTGTTCGTCATTCCAAATCGTATCCCATGATCTTTCCTTTGAGCAGTATAGGCATATAACTCTATCAAGTCATATGGATTGAGGTTGATGAGGTCGTTCTCGCTGAAGACACTAACTTCCCCATGGGCTCTCTCCATATTGAACTCGATGTTGCGTATAGCTCTGTTGGCAAATGACTTGATTTTCAAATCAATGACTCTTCTTATACTATCGTTGAAAAGATAGCTCAAGGATCTTGAGTTGTCTATCTTACGAAACGATGATGCAGAAGACTCATCGACTCTGGCGATAGGATAGGCGGATTGGTTGACAGGCTTTCTTCTCGATCATGGTACATGTATTGATGGATATTCTCCATCATTATTGGTTCCCTGGTTGGCACTTGAGGTCTTCTCCTCATCGACTCCTTCTGCTGAATAATCTCGTCCACTAGGCCTGTTGGAGGATGCCTTGAGGAAGAGGGAACATTCGCTTGCTCCATTGGTTGTGTTTGGGTTGGTTGGGTTGTTTCAGGTTCTTGGGTTTCTGTTGGTTGTTGAGGTGATGAAGGTTGGGTTATTATAGGTTCTGGTTGTTGGGGTGATGAAGGTTGGGTTGTAGTGGGCTCTGGTTGTGTGGGTGAAGAAGGTTGGGTTATTATGGGCTCTGGTTGTAGAGAGATGATGAAAGGTTGAGTTGTACGGGGTGTTGGTGAAGGGGTTAAGGGTAGGTTTATATTTGTTGTAGAAGAAAGAGGTTGATGTGTTTGAGGGGTGGCTGGTTCTTCATCGGTTGAGGAACTCAACACGATGGGCTCAGGGGTAGTAGCTAAGGGAACCTGGTTAAGTGGTTCATCATCAAAGGGCGAGACCTCTGGTTCCCTCGCTTGGGTTTCTTGGGTGGATGGTTATTGTGGTGCTGGTTGCTGTGGTGCAATGGATGTTGAAGTGTATGCAACAGCCGCCTCTTTCTCCCCCTCACGAGTGCCAAGGCCTTGATCCTCGGGGTCTTGGTCGTCGTGGCGTCTTCTTTTGCTCGGGTGGCTGCTTGATCAAGAGGCTTGGGACCTCTTCTCATTCTTTTCCCTCCTGAGGGATGTAAGATACTCCCTCAGGGTTGTCTTTCTTCTGGTCTCCTTCATTGAACGGAGGAGAGATGATGTATGTTGTTGTTCATCGACCATCGTTTGAGTGAGAGCCTTTGTTGGATGGATGGCTCGATGAACAAACTTTGCACTAATCTCGTTGAAAGAGGAGACCAGTGCTCTTGACAATGCTTGCATGTCTGCCTTTGTGGCAAACTCGGTGGTGGAGGTGGAGGCTGTAGGTTGTGATGGGATGGTGGAGGTTGAAGTTGGTGGGGGAATGGGGAGGTTGGCGATTAGATCTCTCACCTCTACAGTGAAGGAAGAGAAGGCTTCATCGAATGAGGGGCCTGCAGAGGGAGGAGGTGGTTGAGGGGTGGGTTGGGGTATTTGGGCAAGGATGGCAGCGGGTAGTTAGGTGAGAGTGTCTTGGATGGTTGTCATTTGGTGGGTGAGGGTGGTGAGGGTTTCATCGATTGATGAAGTGGAAGGTTAGGGAATTTGAGAGGTGATGGAGGCGGGTAATAGATGAAGGTGGCGGATTAGGGTTTGGAGTTGGGAAATAATGTATGTGAGGTTCTCATTGGTGTCAATTGCCTGAGCCGTGAGGGTGGCAAGGGATTGGATGAGGACTTGGTTGCATTGGGTGGCTAGGGATGATATAGTGTTATGTTGTTGGGTGATGGTTTGTCGAAGGATTTGAAGGCGGGAAGAGTTGGTTTGGGTTTGGGTATCGATTTGGTTGAGGTGGCGTTGGAGGATGGCAAGGGATTGGTGGAGGTCAGGGGTATCGGGTGAGGGTTGTTT
>NW_020200769.1:0-1394 GCF_001531365.2 Cynara cardunculus var. scolymus
GCTTGATTTCATAGTTAACAGGTTTAACTTGCAGAGACTTGCAAGGTTTGAGGGGGAGTATGTGCTTAAAAAGAATAAAACCTTTTGAAGAATCAAAATGTTTTTTTCATCACAGAAGTCTTTTCACAGATCCTCTGTGATAGCTCTCAGAGGCTCTTTGAACGGATTCTCTGTCGACACTTCTTTTTAGGATTTTAAATGGTTTTTAGTTCAAGGGGGAGCCATGGAAGCTGGCTCATATGGGGAGTTTTGAAATGAAAATCAAAACCTCAGAAGGTGCCAAAACTTTTGAAGTATCTTGTTCTCAGAGGTCAACTCATCAGAACCTCTGACGCTTCTATCAGAGGCTCTGTGCGTTTGAACTGAGCAAGTACTCATCTCTCTGAGGATTTTCAAACCGTTTAGGTAAATACAGGTGTAACATTCTAGAAGACCCCGCACATATCACAGATGCTCTGTTACCCTTAGGCCTCTGACAGTACTCTCTTCTAATAGTTTTGTATTATCGATATGGTGCGCGTGGTTCTGTGGATAAGGGTTAAAGAAAATCACGCGCTTGTCAGAAACGAGGGCGCACGTCATCAATCGTGCGTCTTCCCAACATTGCGTGTCATATTTTTGATTCGTCACACCCTATAGCCACTTATCACGTTATTTCTCCTAATAAACGGTTCGCTTTCAAATCCCTCACTATAAATACCCCTTTCCCCCCAAAACATAAACCTTTACAATACTCCCTACTCCGACGAACAAGCTTTCCGGCCATAACCTGCAATTATGTCTTCCAGCTCCTCCGCCTCCGCTCAATCTGCAAATGTCTCAAGCGACAACGAAGTAACCCAATCCCAAGCTCTAACGTCTCATGCTCTATCGTTTTTCCAAAATCGATACGAGAAAGTTGTACTGGTAAAGAAACCAAATAATTATTTCTTTGCTCCTTCTTCATCTGGTTTCCCTTATTTCACCTATCCCCTCATTGAAATTCTTCGCAACCATCCATTATACTATGCTCTCTCAGCCACTAAACCTACCCCTGAAACATATATTACTCAATTGTTGCTAAGCTCATATATCACCACTCTCGACAATTCTAGTTTAAGCATTTTAGGCTATGCCTCACACCCGACTGTTAAATCGCTTGTTCCAATGGAACTAAACGTGAATACCCTGCGAACAGCCCTCCGTCTACCCTCCTTGGAAACTCTCAATTTGGATACCATCGCCCCAACCCCAACAGACGCCGAATTGATCCAATTTCTTGAATTTCACTCCTACTCTGCCAAGACTAAAATTCTTAAAAGGACTGAATTCAAACGAAAAGGCCTTCCCCCAATTTGGAATACTCTGTTTTCCAGAATCAATTGTTGCCTAACACGGAAGGTCGGCAGCCATGA
>NW_020200769.1:4239-7443 GCF_001531365.2 Cynara cardunculus var. scolymus
TTCCACTTCTCAAAACTCACAAGGCCACGCGAGCAGGTCTTCTCAGAGCACGTGATAACTTCTCTTGAAACCATATCTCTGAGGACTATGCTGAAGAAGACCGTGCTTTATTCTCAATATGTGGTGAAGAGGGATGACGGCAACCTCTACACTTTCACAGATGTTGACCTCCACAACCTCTGTGTATTTGACCTTATCTTCTTGCAAAAAGTTCTTAACAATTACATGGAGAGGAGGTCAAGCTATTCGATTTATGTCAGAAGGCTGATTGAGGTGATGCGTGCTCAAGTAAATTTCTATAGCCAGAAAGATTTCGACATTGCGGTGAGGTTGGCCCAACCAGTTTTGAAGATTTCCCCTCCAAAGAACAGGCTAGTTGGTTGCTTAGGTCTCATCCAAACACCATTGTCCACAATCCCATCTTTGGGTTTGTTTTCCTGGACAAGGATGAGATTCTAAGGTTCATTGATCCGGCAGAGGTGAACAAGTATTCGACAGAGTCTCTTGAGTGGGTGTTCAACCTAGTAGCAGCAGAGGTGCATAGAGGGCATCTAAGGGCGGACGAAGTGACTGGTCTTCTGGAAACAATCAAAGTTCAAGTCTCCTTCAGATAATGGATATTCAAAGTCTACAAAACTATCAAGTCAGATCTGCAATTTGCCGTAGATGACTATCCAGACTCTGCTGTGGACTAATTCTTGTAATAGTGTAGGCCTGTACTTCCAATTTTCAATTTGTTCATTTATGTAATTCTTTTTCAGAGGATGAGTTTAATCTCCTCTTGTATTTCTTTCAATCAGTCATTTCTTGCACCCTTTTGTCTAAATTTACTTTTTCATACTTAGGGGGAGATTATTAGCTCTGTTATTCATCTCTTGTAAAAGTATATAAAAAGTATTCTACAAGTTTTGACAGAAGCTTATCTTCCACAGAAGATAACAAAGGACTAACGACAGAATCCTGATATTCGAGAAGTAAAGTGTGACAGAACCTCTGATGTCTCTCACAGAGGTTCTGGAAAATGGTCCTATGTCAATAAGAACAAGCAAGTCTATTTCAGCAGAGCCTCTGAGATGGCTCACAGAGGGTCTGCGGTTTCTTCTTCTGTGAAGATCCTCTCCCAATTGTTTTTCAAAGGTTGTTAGCTGCATGTGCTTCTCACGTGATTAGGTCTTTAATGGGCTTTATTTGGACGGCTTAGATGATTTCACGCGTCTAGATCTTGTTAGTAAGGTCGTTAGGAGCTATTATAAATAGCGGCTTAGGCTTTTGTATTCAGTGTGCTTCCGTATTGTAATCGTCTTATTTTCAATTGAATGAATTGAAAAACCTTTGAAGCTATTCTCCTGTGTTCATCTTCTTCATCATCTTAACTGTGTGTTCTTGGTTTATTTTACTYTGTTTTGTTCTTAATATTGTTTCCGCTGCACTGTAATCGTCCTAGAGTTCATTCAGAAGAGTTCATTCAGAGTAATAGATCAATATCAAAGCTGAATTTACAGGTCCAATATAGTATAAATAGCGGCTAAGGCCTTTGTATTCAGTGTGCTTCCGAATTGTAATCGTCTTATTTTCAATTGAATTGAAAAACCTTTGAAGCAATTCTCCTGTGTTCATCTTCTTCATCATCTTAACTGTGTGTTCTTGGTTTAATTACTTTGTTATGTTCTTATAATTGTTTCCGCTGCACTTTAATCATCTTAGAGTTCATTCAGAGTAACAGATCATTATCAAAGCTAAATTTACAGGTCCAACAGATTCGATATTGAATAATTCTGTAATAAGATATTCAGTTGATGAATTGTTTGATATTAGAAATAGTAAAAATAATTGTTCTCCGTGTGGAGTGAATGAATTACTTAAGTCTTTTACTTCTTTTAAGCCTTATCATTTCATGCATTCTGTGCTTTCTGCTTTATCTAAGAAATTGCATTTTAAAGAATGTTGGTTCGGTAACTATAGTATACCACCAACGAAAACTGAGCTTAAAGGTCCAAAACTAAAATGGGTACCAAAACCCAATTGATTCACTTTTGCAGGTTAACCGGCATGTGTGGTTCTTAGACTACGGATGTTCTAAGCACATGACTGGTAGAAAAGAACTTTTAGCTAACTATGTTGAATCTTTTGGAGGTACGGTAAGGTTTGGAAACAATCAATACGTATGGTGACGTAATTTCTAGGAACTTATCTATTAAAAAAGTGTCATTTGTCGAAGGACTTGGACATCATCTGTTTAGCATAGGTCAATTCTGTGATAAAAATCTAGAAGTCTGTTTTAAAGCTAACAAATGCAGCATCTGAACTATTGATGGTAAGGAGCTCTTAGCTGGAATCAGAAGATCAAATCTCTACACGATTGACCTATCAAATACACAAGTGGATACTGACGTCTGCTTGATATCCAAGGCATCCTTGAAGCAGAATCTGCTATGGCATCGGCGACTTTCATACTTAAATTTCAAGTATCTCAACAAGTTGGTTTGTGACAACTTGGTCAAATGCATCCCAGAACTGAAGTTTCTTAAAGACCACGTATGCGGTGCATGTGAGATGAGCATATAGAAGAAAGCTTCACACAAGCTGAAGACAGAGTTCAACACCGAACGTCCTCTACATCTACTACATATGGATCTTTGCGGTCCTATGCGAGTCCAAAGCATCAACGGTAAAAAGTATGTGCTGGTCATAGTCGATGACTATTCTAGATATACCTAGGTTCATTTTATGTGGTCAAAGGACGAAGCGGCCGAGACGACTATTTCATTCTTGAAGACAGTCCAAAATAATCTGCAACTTCAAGTTCAGAAAATCAGAACTGACAACGGAACTGAATTCAAGAACAACACACTCAGTTCATTTCTTGAATCCATCGGTATTTCACATACGTTTTTTGGTAGCCCGGACACCGCAACAAAATGGTGTCGTTTAGCGAAAGAACAGAATGTTGGTGGAAACGGCACGGACATTGCTTACATGCTTCAGTCTTCCATTATTTTTATGGGCTGAAGCAGTAGCGACTGCTTGTGAGGAGTCCAAATTTACTGATCAATCTTCAATTACTTCATAACAATCATGGCAGAATCTTAATATTGCATTAAGATCATCAAGAACACATATATGAATATTGAGAGGAAAAGTCAATCCTCTCAATTCTGGTCAAACCTTCTATTATGCACGTATGTATTACAATAAGCTCTCTCT
>NW_020200769.1:10933-16129 GCF_001531365.2 Cynara cardunculus var. scolymus
TCCAAAAGAAAATCTAAACACAAACAAACTAAGAAACTAAAAACAGTCCAAAAAAAAATTATCCAAGTCCAAAAACTTGATACAAGCCCAAATACAATACAATCTATGCTGTAAACAGTGAACAATTATCAATTCCAAATTAGCTTGAGATGTCCTTGATACTGTATGATGCAACAACTGTTCAAAAACAGTAACCAACAGCAAGTAGTGTAAAACTCTTCAATTTGCTTAACTCTTCCAAGAACAGGACTTTTCACACTGTAAGCTTAAACCTGCTATGTATTGCTAAGTCGCCTCACTGCCCAAGCGTTGCTATGCCTTAAAGTAGCTGCTGTTTCAGACTGTCACAATGTACCCAAATAGCCTTTGATGTATCTGTCACTAATCCTGCTGCTTAAACCTGCTGCTTAAACTTTAAAGAATTCCGCAGCAGCAACCTGTCTTGAGTTTTAACAAAACAGCAACTTAGAACTGAGAATTGGAGACAGTTCAAAATCAAAACAGTCACCAAACAGCTGTTAACCAACAGCCACAACAAACTGTTAAAAGCAAACCACTCAAAACAGACCTGTGACGCTTGTTACTGTAGCTAAATCACTCAAACACAAACTGCACACTACAAACTGCTTAAACTGTCCAAACACAAACATTGTTGCTGCTGTCACAATGTTATTGCTGTTTCAAAACAAAAACGAGTTGCTGTTTTAGTCTTGACAGTCCTCAAATCTACAAACACACAGCAACTTGTTTAACAAAATCTGCTCAACATTTAGCTCCAAAATCGCTTCAAATCTGTTTAAAGCATGTCAATACTACACACTAACTCAGTCAAGAAAGCTGCTGTCAAAAGTTATGAATAGAAAACTGAGCTGTCAAAAACTGCTGCTTTTTAAACCTGTGTAAACTTTCTGTTTCACCAAAATAACAGCAAAATAACAATACAACAAAAAGACCACCTGCTGCACACTAAATCCTGTTGTTTATCAAACCTTGCTTGAGACACTTGTTGCTGCTACTGCATGGAAACAGCACAAAACAGCAAACTGTAAATAGCAATCTGTTTCAAAACAGATCGCAAACTCAAACCAAACAGTTTAAGCAAAACAGTTAAAAGTCAAAACAACAACAAAAACAGGCACCTACTGCTATGATCTCAAGTTGAAATTGCAAAGTTGTGCAATTTTAGATTGTGAGTTCTAATCCTGCTCAAGTTTCCATTCAGGTTTACAACCAGTTGCTCATTGCTGTAATGATAACCTGCTTTAGTTCTTCATAAGCTATGATCAAGTCAGGACTGCTGTGGAGTTGCTGTCAAGACCTGCACACTGCTTAAGTTTTCAGATGAAGCAACGAGTGATTAAGAATGCAAAAGGAAATCTGTTGAGATGGTTGGAAAGGCTGTGAAGATTTAAACAAACCACCAGTTAACAAACAGTCCTGTCTTGATATTAAAATCACACACTGTCTAAACTGCATGTATCACACACTAGTTAGGTTTACACAACAGACATTAAGCCAAGCTCCAATCGATTTATGTAAATTYGATGATAAAGCAATCGAACAATCTAAGCAATTTATACCAACAGATATTGAGCCACACGAGTGATATATGAACTTGAAATCTGACTAACTTTCTTAAACCTGCCCTTTGTTGATATTGTTATAATACCAAGACAGGTTACAAAACCTKATGAGGATAATGGACAGCAAGAACCACAATTGTTAAACCTTGAAACATAGACAAACGGTTTAATAAACCGGACAAAACACCGATGCACAAAATTTCCAAGTCCACTAATCCGCTCAAAATTAAACCAGACACAACAATGATAAACCTGTCAAGACTTGAAATTAAACCGGATGCTGTCAAAAATGCAATCGATTTTGATGAACGAAATTGAATCAAGAAACAATATACACCCAATTTGAATCAAAAACAGAGAATGATATATGAAACTGGGTAAATGAAATCAAGCGGATTAGAAGTCCGCTCAAACTTCTTCGATGTACAATAAGCCCTAAACCGCTTAAGAAAACTTATCTGCTGAACGAATCAGAGCCCTAATCCGGTCAAATGGTGACCGGTTTACATGAACACCGATCAAAGCATGTCCGGTGTAGGATGAATACCGCTCAAAAAAATAAACCTAAACTTGAGATTGACTTACCTGAAATCGTCCGGTGTACCTCTCCGTTCAAGGAATCCGATTAATTTGTGTGCGGTTTGATTGAATATAGATTGAGAGCGATGAAGAAACCTTAGCCGGACTTTTTATCCGGTCAACATTATGTGGGCCAAAATTGGACTTAAGCCCAAAAAAAAATAAGGGTTTAAACCGGATAAATTTGGACGGTTTAACAAAAAAAAGAACAAAAAAATTTAAAAACAGATCAAAACTAACAAAAACTAAAAAAAATTAACAAAAATTGGATCAAAAACATTGACATTTTTAAAAAAAATAAGAACACGAAAAAATTTAAAAACACAAAAAAACCGAATAATTCTTGAAATTCAGTGATCAAATCATAAAATTTGTGAATAACAAAGATTCACAATGTAATTTCGAGCATTTTGATCCTGTTTTTAACACAAAAACACAAGAATTTTATGAAAAATTCGGATCAAAAACAAAGAAAAAATCAAGAACACGAAGAACACCAAAAAAAATTCAAAAAAAATTTTAAAAAAAAACTTATCTGATTTCTTTCTATCTCTGATTTCTTGCATTCCAGCTTTGATACCAATTGAGGAGTCCAAATTCACTAATCAATCTTCAATTACTTCATAACAATCATGGCAGAATCTTGATATTGCATTAAGATCATCAAGAACACATATATGAATATTGAGAGGAAAAGTCAATCCTCTCAATTCTGGTCAAACCTTCTATTATGCACGTATGTATTACAATAAGCTCTCTCTCACACTAATTACAAAGATTAGCTACCTATTTATACGGTCAAACTACAAAGACAAGTCAAAGTCAAACCTATAAGAAAAGTCAAACACGCTGACTTTTTACAATTATAGACTATTTATAAACTTTCAAGACGAATACAATTAATACTGATTTCTCAGTCCTAACAGCTTGTTTTACCCAGAACCGCTCTCTTGTAAATAAAAGGTTTGGTAAAACTCCGTATAAAATAATAAATAAAAGAATACATAATATCAAATTCTTTCGAGTTTTTGGTTGCATGTGCTTCCTTCTAAATAACAAAGAGGACAGAGGGAAGTTCGCTGCTAAAGCTGATGATGCAGTCTTTGTTGGCTACTCAAAGACATCTGTCGCGTATAGGGTCTACAATAAATGGACCAAAATCATCAATGAAAGCGTGAACATATCCTTTGATGAAGTCATTGATGTGGCTTCTGAACAATTCAGTTCAGGACCCGGGCTGATAATTAACACTACGCGGAAAGTTGATCAACCTGAGTCGTCTAATACTGATAAAGCTGATTTAGATTCCTTATTTGAGAACTTTTATGAAGAATATTTTGAAAATTAATCTAATCAATCTAATGTTTTATCCAAGGATAATTCAAGTGAACAACAGTTATCTGGTCCATCTCCCGATGTGTCAGTAACTGAAACAGAAGAGAAAACGGAAGTGGTGGATGAAGAAATAGAGATGGAAAATCTGAACAATCCCGTTCAGTGTGAAGAGGGTGAAAATTCTGAAGTGCAAGAGGTAACGGTCGAACAAGACGAAAATGCCCTACCTCAACAAGATATTCAACCTATTCCAGTTCCTAATATTGAACCTTCACCTGAACCAGTTCCTATAAACTCCCCAAGTACCTACACTAATCAAAGCTCGTACATTCCCCTACCTCATAGCAAGAAGTGCACCCGAAATCACCCAATACATCAAGTAATTGGTGATCCATCAGCACCCATTCGTACACGGTCTGCGACGGCTAATGAGTGTCTTTATTCCACGTTCTTGAGTACTATCGAGCCGACTAAGGTTTCTGAAACCTTAGTTGATCCGGATTGGATACTAGCCATGCAAGAAGAGCTGAACCAGTTCGAAGCACTCAAAGTCTGGAGATTGGTTCCACGTCCCAACAACAAGACAATTATCGGTACAAAATGGGTATTCAAAAATAAAAAAACGAAGATGGTGTTGTGGTCAGAAATAAGGCACGGCTCGTTGCTAAAGGATATAATCAACAAGAAGGCATTGACTACGACGAAACTTTTGTCCCAGTTGCAAGGATTGAAGCAATACAAATGTTTTTGGCGTACGCGGCACACAAGAGCTTCACGGTGTACCAGATGGATGTCAAGACAGCATTTCTGTATGGTCTTCTCAAGGAGGAAGTCTACGTTTCACAACCGGAGGGTTTTGTTGATCAGTCAAAGTCAGATCATGTCTATATCCTTGACCGAGCTCTTTACGGCCTTAAACAAGCTCCGAGAGCCTGGTATGACATTTTATCAGAATTTCTAGTAAAGTCAGGCTTCTCGAAAGGTAATATGACACAACCCTTTTCATTAAAAAGGAAAAGTCTGATATTATTTTGATACAAATTTATGTAGACGACATAATATTTGGATCTACAAACCCCAAATACTGCAAAAACTTTTCTGCCTTGATGGTTTCACGTTTTAAAATGAGTATGATGGGTGAGATGAACTTCTTTTTAGGTCTTCAAGTAAAACAATTATCTTCGGGTATCTTTATTTGTCAAACTAAATATATTTTAGATATCCTGAAGAATTTAATATGGAAAACTGTTCATCTATCAAAACACCTATGGCTCATGGAACGAAAATATATGTTGATCCGTCTGGAAAAGCTGTAGATCAGAAAACTTATCGAGGCATGATAGGTTCTTTAATGTATTTGACGTCTTGTAGACCTGATATWATGTTTTCAACACATCTTTGTGCCAGATATCAGTCTAATCCAAAGGAGTCCCATCTAAGTGTCGTTAATCGTATTTTCCGATATCTCAAAGGGACTGCTAATCTTGGACTCTGGTATCCCAAGGGTACTAGTTTTGAACTGACAGCTTATTCAGATAAAGACTATGCAGGCTGTATGTTGGACAGGAAAAGTACATCAGGACATCTACAGTTTTTGGGAGACAAGCTAGTCAACTGGGCATCAAAGAAACAGAACTGTGTTTCCATTTCCACTGTCGAAGCAGAATATGTAGCTGCTGCAAGCTGCTGTTCTCAAGTG
>NW_020200769.1:16405-31051 GCF_001531365.2 Cynara cardunculus var. scolymus
TCAATTTATTGAATTGTATTTAATTCAAATTCATTTGGTCAAATATCTGTATTTTTTAATACAAATCAGTGTTTCAATTTTTCTATCTGGTTTTAAATTTTTTGATCGTGGGGATCTATATTTGAGGGGGAGTGTGGATTTTTATATGTGTTTTGAATAACTGGTCATATTTTGAGGGGTAGTGAATTTTATCTGTATTGAACTAACAGTCTATATTTTTCTTACAGGTTTTTTGAGCATTATCTAATTTTTTTGAAAGATGTAGAGTTTAGAAATATAAGTGTTTGGCCGATTTAGTCTAATCCGGACAACACTTGTCCGATTTATTGCAAATCCGGACAACACTTGTCCGATTTATTGCAAATCCGGACAACACTTGTCCGATTTAGACTAATCCGGACAAAAGGCTATATGATAAACTTTTATCCGGATAAGGTTAGATATGCTTTACAAGGGATTGAGCGGATTAATAAATCGCTTGTTTCCTTTGACCGAATTCTTAAATCGCCTGTTTCATATATTCTTTCAACTCCATAAATCGTTCTTTACTTGAGCGATTTAGTCTTTCTTTTGAGCGATTAAATATTCTTCGTTGAGTGGTTTATCCTTTAATCAATTGAACCTTGAGCGATTTATTCTTAAACCGGACAAGTCTTGACCGGTGTTCTTCTAAATCGTCTATGCCTTGAGTGATTTAGTGTCTGGATTATCACTTAGTTGATTCTTATTCCATAAATCGGACACCTCTTGACCGATTTATTGTAATCCGGACAACTCTTGAGCGATTTAGAATTTGAACGGGTTTTGACTTTGACTATAAATATTCAATCCATTTTTACTTTTCATTTTTTACTTTCACTCTTATACTGTTCATCGTCTCCGGTCGAATCTCTGGTTTATCGCTCAAGCATTTCAAGATCTTCAAATCTCTGTTTCATCTCCAATCTATTCTTAACTAAGGTTTCCATTTGATTCATATTCATCGACTATTGTTAATTCCTTGACCATATCGATTTCTTGGATAGATCTGGACATTTTTTGGACTGATTGAACTGTTTAAATCGTTAATGGTGAATTTAATAAAATTTTGAATGTGACTCGAACTAAACAGCTAAATAACTAAAATCAGTCTAATCTCATATAATTGTTTCTCATAAAGCATGTTTGTTCATGTTAATCGGCTTTTCTTTAGGTTTGTTTTGATTAATTTTTGTTTAAGGTTCGATTTTTTATGGTTTGAGTTCTTTTGTTTTGACCGGATTTCTCACCGGAGAAGGTGACCGGAGAAAACTCCGATCAACCTTAATCCGGTTGAGTTTGTCTGGATTATGTTTTGACTTATATTTTTTTTTTCTCTTTCTTTTCTATCTTTCTTTGTTATCCGGTCACCAAATTTTTTTTTGGAATATTATTTTTAGTCTTAATTTTTTTTTAATTTCATTTTTTTAATTGTTTTAGTTTTATTTTGGGTTAAATTTTTTTTTTAGAATTTTTTTTAGTTTAATTTTTTTAAGTGTTAATGTAGATTTTTTTTTTTACAAATTTGTTTTTAGTATTTCTTAATTCATTTTTTTTGTTGTTATTTTGTTGTTTACAATTTTTTTAAGTTCTAATTTTTTTTTACTTTGAGTATTTGAACTACTTGAAATATATGGGTTCTAATATGTTTACTATTTTTACAGGTTAATGGCGGACACACAACATCAGTCTGACGAGAAATCTCACGTTCCCTCGGTCAGATCTGATAACATTCCAAACCCACCACAACCATCTAACCAACCCATACCTTCTGAAACCCTTTTCCCCCAATTCAAATACCTTGACATAAAGCCAAATAACCATGCCTTTAATTTCGATATGCCTGCTGAGTATCAGATAATACCCGAAATACTGAGGACACCATATAGCCTACTCCCTGTCAGCCAATACACCTGTTCCAATGGTGTACTTACAACAGTTTTGGAGTACGCTTACACTGGCAAAAGACGGCGACACACTCTATTTTGAAGGAGTGGTGGATGAATACGTCAGCCGTCTGACTTTAAAATGTTTAAGAAGGATTCTACGACTCCCCGCACCAGGGTCTACCAGATATGAAGAATTTGTAACAGATGACCAACTGTGCCTAGACATCACAAGGTTAGGATACTCGGCAGAATTGACTAACTCGTCACAGTTCAAAAGACGTTTTCTGCCATCTATCTGGCATTTGTTGTTCTCCATTCTGAATAGATGTCTGACGTCCAAGGCTGTAGGAATAGATACAAGCAGCAGTTCTTTCCTTAAATTCTTTCATGGGATAGTCTTCTCGCGCAATTATGACTATGCCCTGGTTATCTGGAATGAACTGGTGGAGCTCGTGAACGCAAAAAGATTCCCTTCAAAAGCCAGAAAATTCGTGCCCTTCCAGAGATTTCTACAACTTTTCATTACGGCGATGATGAATGCAAATGAAGACATCCCGGCTAGATCAAATGCTGAAATGGGGCCGACATTCGTCATGTCTAGAATTTGGCAGCATACTGAAGTTGAAGACTTGGACTCCATAATGGAAATACCACCAGAGCTTTTTGCCTTGGTTGATCAGATTGCTCAGTGTGTGATAGACTATAGAAGAGTGATAGATCCTATAGTTCAACCAGAACCAGTTGAACTTACCCCAGGATCACCCCATGCCTCAGCTGAGGGAGAGGTGTTAGCTGTAGAAGAGAGAGTTCAGGAACAGGGGTTACCTGAACAGGGTAGTGTGCTGAGAGAAAATGAATCAAAGAGGGGTGAATAGGAGGGGGGAGCGTCTGATCAGCAAAGTACTTCAACTGATAGTACTTCCACAACTTCTTCAAGTTTGAAAGATACTGAAACTGACAACCAGGCAGCTCTTGGTGATCATGATGGGGATGATGAAAATGATGATGATGGTGCTGACGACCATGCTCAAACCATCCCTTCACAGAATATTCCAGTCGGAGCATTGGTTGATGATATTAACGACATCTTCCCAGAATTTTCAGCTCAACAGACTTGTCCAAGTCTACATTCATTGTCGTTCGATGTTGAAGAATATGGACCAACATATGATGAATATGACTGTATTCTACAAGGTGTTTTAATCGGAGAAGGAGATGAGGGAGAATCTGTTGAAAATGAAGAGAGGATGTGTGAAAGGGACAAAGAAGAACATGGTGAGGGTGTGAGTGGAGCACAAAAAGAATATCAAGCTCCTTACCTAGCCGATACACATAGCCGGGCACCCACATCTACTACCAACATTCATTCGTTGAATGTTGGTATTGAACAAGACATAGCTAGCCCAGCTATGGAAATGCACACCCAACCTATCTACTCAACTGGTTCTCAACAACCAGTTGTTTCACTTCTTCATGGGGATGTAGCACATATGTTAAATACTTCTCATTCGGAGAACGTAGATATTGAAACTAGTAGGCCGCTGTCCCATCCTACAACTTCGATTCAGTGCACCTCGAGTATAGAGCCGATACACATAGGTACACATGAGTCACGAGGATCTGTTGCTCCAGTTGCAGTTCTTAGTGAACTTGCCGAAACAACTAGAGTGGTTTCGATTGACATTTCACAAGGACCGGTCGGAAGCCGTACCAGTGCTATCAGTATTCCAACATTTAACATAGGCACAACAGTTTATTCAACTGTTGTTTCAACTGGTAATCTAAGTGATCCAGGTGTTAGCTTACCAGACTTTGTGTCACGGGAGTATCTGGACGGCGCCCTAAAGGTTGTTTAAGAAAACATGGATGCACAGATTGCAAGTCTGAAAAGACTTCTGAAGGGGAAAGAACAAGTGGAGGAAGAGCAACCATCTGCGCCATCACCACCGCCTGTTCCTGAGTCTCCGAGGGTACAAGAACAAACGGTGGACGAACTCAAATCGCTGTTGTACGCTAAATTGATGGCATCACATAATCCTGACGCTGAAGATGCAGACTTGGTTGGGCTCTTAAGACAACAACTTCATGATAACCCTCCCGTTAGATCCTCAGAGTTTTTGGCCTTTCAAGATGTGGTTGCTTCTAGCTTCACCAAAGTTAGCAAGTTAATCACATTTAAAACCCAAGATCTTAAAAATGCAATGGATGCCCTTTTTGAACGGGTGTCTACTCTAGAAGAGACGTGCAGATCTCAGGCCACCTATCATAAAAGAAGGCATGATGATCCAGATGATCCAGATCATCATGAGGGGGAGAGGAAGAGACAGAGGGTGGCTGAGACGTCTGAACAAGCTACAAGGGTTGAAAGTGAGCCAGCTGCTCAAGATGTGATTGCTGAAGTTTTTGCCCCGGAGTCTGCACGGGAAAGAATAATCAAGGCTATTATTGTAGAAGATGAGGAAGAAATGGAGACAAGTCCTATGATCAAGCCAATGGTTGAAAAGTCGGCGGACTCCACAGTAGGGACAAGGTTGTTATTGGACTTGTCTGCCAATGTTGGTTTCAATGACGTTTTTTCTGTTGTGCTGGGTGGAGAGAAAGATTTTGGAGAGGATATTGATAACAGTGATGAGTCAACTGGGCTTTACTTTGACTTTGAAGCCGACATAAATGATGAAGATCCAGTTTTTCCTGTTCAGGGTGACCGTCAAATTGTGCCAGAATCCTCCACTACAGCTGTAGTTGGTGAATCAGATATCCCTGCTCCTAGAGAGCCTTTTGATCCTATAGAGATATTCACGAAGAATTATGTGCCATTCGTCATTCGAGTGAATTTTCCAGGGTATGATAGGGAAAGGATCCGAAAGCCGTACTTGGAAGACATATATTTTGGAATCTTCCTCTGACACCGTAAGGCTCTGAGTGGTGATAAAATTCTTGGTATCCACCGGGAAACCAAAGATTATCGCTTGGAGTACAAGCATTTTCTGAAAGCCAAGTGTCTGCCTATTAGTGAAGTTCGTACCAAACATCCAGTTGTCACAATCAAACAGATCGATGCTCAAAAACTTCTGAGAGTCTGGTATCCAGTCTTCACTGTGACTAGACAAGATGGGCAAATATGGAGGTTTAGTGAAGCTGATTTCCTGAACTTATATTTGGAAGACTTGGAGTACATGTACTGCAAGATCATAAACATGACAAATAGGAAAGATGGAGCTCTGGTTGCTCTTGATGCAATTAAAAGGTATATACGATGTCATGTAAAGTTGGCTATGGTTATAGATGTTCAGATAGGTCTTGAAGATAATCAAAGAATCATCAATCTGAAGAGACCTAATCAAGACTTGGAAGATATTGATGGTTATCCAGTTTACATGATTCTCGAAAAGCCAGAGTTCGGAGTCATATACTTTGTTGAACATCAAGTGAAGAAATTTATGAGATTCAATGAGCTAAACAAGTTTTCAGATGGTACAATAAGACTAGTCAGACGGGCACTTGACTTGAAGAGGGTGAACAATGACAAGGCTGCGGAGTCGGAGAGAATGAGCTCTAAAGAAAGATATATGTTGATCAATGCCATAAATCTGCTCAAGGAGAAGATACAATACCGGAATGCTTTAAGGAGGTTGTAGAAACTCCTCGGACTTAGAAAGACAAAATTTACAAGGGTTCGAACTTGAATCCAAAGGGGGAGAATGTTAGGTTCGAGTATGCGCGTTATTGTTGTATTCAAGTTCTCCATATTTTACATGTTTTGTAATAGCTTAGGTTTATTACTTCCTTAGTATAAATAAGAGTTTACTTTGTAATTGTCATTAGCAAGTCATTAGCCATTCTGTAATCTGAGATTAGCATTGTAATTCTCTCTCAATCAATCAAGAGAAGTTTGGTGATCTACTCTCTCTTCATCTTATTCATCTTGTTCTTGAAGATCATAATCATTTTTTAATGAAAATTTGGACATTTCAAGCGATGATTTTCTCTTTTGACAATGTAGAACAAAATCAGCAATAATCTTCAAAAACAATCTACAAAATGTGATCTTCAAAGAATTTCTTCAGATAACGAACAAACTTTCTCTTCCAAAATTAAACGTTCTCTTCGACAAGAAATCTTTATCAGTAAACCTTTGTAAGGATGATCTTCACATTCAAAAACTCTCAAACACTGTAGCATAGGAATACTCTTCAGTAATAATCTCCAGTCATACTCCTTTCAGTCTTTTGTCGATCTTTGATGTTACTCCCCCTTGATCTTATATATCGTACTCCCTTTATATCATTCGGAATTGAACATTTCGTTCATTATTTCATACTCCCCTTATGCTGAAATGAGAATCATTAGCATCATACACAAGAATGAATGAAATATTCAGCGAAAGCTGTCAATTCATAAAATTATAAGCAGATATTTTCAAATCCACTTTTATAATCTTTTCAGATTAAGGGAATGGGAAGGTAACAACCAATTTCAACGTATGAAATTGTTTTCTATCTTATAAAAAGATTGGCATGTGAGTATAACAGATATATTAAGTACAACAGATGTACTTTATATATGATACTTTATGAGGTTCATCTCACCAGGTTTTCCATTCAATCATCGATAGCTTAATAATAGCATATCTATGAATGTTTCGGCAAAATAACATATAAAATGCAAAATCCGTGTAGTGTAGAAAGATAAAACAACATATGCTTCTGTTTAGGCTCAAAATGATAAACCGTGTTGACTAGACAAATTTATCAGACTCAATATGTGATCTAAAAGACTTGAAGGGGGGGGACATATATCCTTCTGATTCAATATCAACTTTCTCCGAATGAGAAATTGATAGATTGTGAGCTACGTGCCCAAGTGTTTTTGAAACATTTATCTGTTAAGAGAAAAATGAGTAGCTGGTGGGATTGTGACAAGAATTGGCCTGGGCTTTGCCTTTTTCAATATTAGTCTCGAAAGAATTGAGAACTAATAGATTTTGTGGTATGCCCAGTTTTTAGAAGTTTAGAACAGGATTCTAATAATCTTTTAATCCTGACACAACTCTCTTCAATTTTTTTGACTCACAACAACTACCCCTCTCTTTTTCATTTAATCATAGCACACATACCCATTTTTTAGTTTAAGCTCACTCAGATATGGTTGTCCTCTTGGGTAGATTTGTCAGTTCTGACATTCCATAGAGGTATTTCTGTTAAGCACTCAGTCCCTCCTAAATTTAAAGTATGCTCAGTTGATCGAATGATTGATCAAAATGTTTTTGCAAACAAATCACAATGATCTGATAAAAAATTGATCAAGATATTTGGCTTTTAAGCACAATCAATGAATCAATCAATTAAGGAGTGATATGAAAAATCGGATTATTCAGTATATGCGAGAAATGAATGAAGATCTGTAAGAACAAGTTTACAAATTCTGATTATTCAAAGAATTAACGAATATGTATATCAATCAAGGTAAAAAAAAATCAGAAAAACAACCTTTGAATACAAACGAACGTATTATCACCGAAAATGATATTATATAAGAGACGTGATAATAACAGTTTGAAGAATAGCTGAAACAGGTATTAGAGTTATGTACGATGAGAAATTACGCAAGTAAAATCTCAGGAGATACCTGTTCAGAAAATGTACTCGTTTCCAAAAAAAATAGTTCACTACTTTCCGAAAAAATTTATTCATAAACTTCTAGAGACTCCCCCTAGAAAGTAGATTTAAATAATGTTTCAGTTCGGCTCAAAATTTTAAAAAAATTGAAAACATTTTTAGCACAGGTCCTAAACTGAGTGTTTAGAAACCACAATCATTAAAGCACGGGTCCTGAACTGTGTTGTTCAGAAGCCTTAACTGGATAAATTACAACTCCCCTGAATTTCTGCATCATTGGTAGGATGTTCTGATCAGCGCGATAATGACACACAAACGAACAGATTTTGGTACCTAAACGAACTTGGGTCTTTCTTTGTTAGTATCAGGTTGTGGAATGTTGTACTGCCAAACCATCTATTTTTGTTAGATATTTTCTTTTTCGCACTTTTAATAGGATGATTATATACGCAATAAGATCCATACCAATTATTATTATCATACATGTTATTACCTTTCCAATTCTTCTGAATTTTGTTATCGTCAGTCCATCTGTTATACCGTTTCCTGTTCACAAAATCAGTTGTTTTGCATGTGGAGCACATGATTCTTCTCTTGCCAAGATTAATCAGATCAGTAGTACATCTCACAAAACAAGAAAGATTATTGTTAGTAACAACAGAGTTCTAAGATGAAACAGATTCAGTTTTATTAACCCAAATGCTTTTAACTTTAGAATGAGAATTGGTGATCCGATGACGTACCCATGATAGTACTGACTTGAAGAACGAGAATAGTTCTTAGAAATAGTAGATTTAGGGCTGCTTGAATAACTGTTAGACTTGGAACAGTCATAAAAGTTGGTTTTACACTGTGAAGGAGAACCAGTTGAGCTTTGAGCAAAAGAAAAGTCTTTGACTTTCTTTAAAAGCTGGTCTCGTTCATCAGCAACTAAATCATACTTTTCTTTAAGTTCAGTTCTCATCTTCAATTCAGTTTCAGCTTCTGTCTTCAGATCAGACAATTTCTTTGAAGTATCCAGAAGTTTACCTTCTAACTCCTTCTTCAGCTTCTCAAATTTCGTCTTCTGATTATCAAACTCTCTTCTCACTTCATCTGAGCTGCTCTTTTCATTCTCAGAGACAATGTCGAGCCATTTTTTCTTTTCACCAAGCTCTTTAGCTATAGCTGCATATTTTTTTGAAGTATTTCTTTTTTCAAGCGCAAATAGCTTCTTCTCTTCGTCTAAAGCCTTCTGCTTTTGACCAATGCTGTCAGACAGTTTTTGATTCTGGCTCAGACATTCTTCTCTGATGTCGTTCTTCTCTTTATCTATCTTGGCTCGTTCCAATATAATCAATTGCTCAAAATCGAAGATTTGATTCAAAAGCAATTTAGCGTTCTGTTCGAGAGAGTTTATCTTATTTTCATAAGATATGCGTTCAGCACCAAATCGTTTTTCTACTTCAATAAATCTCTTTTTCTCTTTCTCAAACTATGTTCTTTCAACATTCAAACTCTTCTCAGTTTCCAAATCTTTTTCTTTCTCTAAGTCCAGTAACTTCCTTAACTCACTCAGATCACTCTCAGACTTATGAAGTTTATCAGTGAAGTCTTCAGTCTTAGTATTATTCCTTGGAGAATTTCTCTCAGCTTGTAGTGCACTTTTAACCTCTTGAAGTTTATTAAATAGATATTTATTTGATTTACTCCAAGTTTTCAATTCGTCATCACACTCTTTTCTGACAGAATCCACAGTTTTCTCCAGTCTTTTAATCTTTTCCATGAAATCATTTTCAATACGTTCACTTCTTTCTTTATGTTCCCGTTTTAAATCTTTAATAAATTCCTCATTTGCATGATTTTCATAGAACATATTCACATATTTATCTTTATAGTCCTTGATGCTTCTCTCCAACTCTGAAACCTTATCTCTCAGCTCTCTATTCTCCTTTTCAAAATATACTGCCATTTCAGAAATCAAGATTGATCAAAAGAATCTAATGCTATGAAATCAGTAAAAGAAATAAAAAACAATTAATAAGCTCAAAAATAAACTAGAAACGACCCAAAACTGTTTAGAAAACAGAAAATCAGCAAAAACTGTAAAACTTAGTAAAAAACAGTCAAAAATTGTTAAATACAATTAAAAACTGTTAAAAATTGTTAAAACCAGTCAAAAATAGTTAAAACTGATTAAAAACAGTTTACTCGAGACAAATCAGTTCAAAAAATTCAAAAACAGTCCAATACAAATCAAAACAGTTAAAATGTGATCCAAAAATGAATGAAAGAAAAAAGAAATTTGTCAATGCAGGCTCAAAATAAAAAAAAATTTCGGCCCAAGATAAAACAGCCCAAAAATCTTTAGAAAAAAAATAGGCTAAAAACAAGATGGGCTTGGAAAAGATAGATGGGCTTGAAATTAAAGAAACCCCCAAAAAAATGGATCTTTGATTTCAGATTTGAAAAAGACAAATAGGGTGAGCGATGAAAGAGTAAATCTCGACCAACACACGACCTAGGCAGTGACCGATTAACCTTAAATCCGGCCAAGCTGGTACACGATGAACATCAAATCTGGTTGAAACCTTGTGCGATTAAGATTGAATCGATCAAGATAGGCAACGATGAAAGTGAAATCAGACAGGTTCTGCGAGTGATTTAAGGTGAAATCGGACACAGGTATGTGATTTTATTGATCTGATTTCAAAAAATCTGAGAAAAACAAATATCGATCAATATGTTATTTGGTTTATGTAAAATCGAACAATGTGATGATCGATTTTGAAGAAATTGATTTAGAACAAGTCAGATTGCGATGAGTTTTTGAGCGATAACCCAAGAATCCGGTCAAAAGATTAAACGATGAACAAGAAGTCCGGATGAAACCTTTGTGCAATGTAAGCTTTGATTCAGAAAGGTCTTCTTACTTCCTCTGTACAGATGTTGGTCAGGTGCGTATGACTTCAGTTTTCACTTTCTCTATATTGTTGCAATAATATCCTGTTTCTTAAAGTAGTTTTATGTGATTTCCTTTCTCTTTTAAGCTGAGATCCTCATGACCTAAAACTCCTAAATGGCTAAATGGTCCCTCTGTTAACTTGGAACCATATAAGCTTCAACAGCATTATAGTTCATTTCATGGATATCCTCCTCAGGGATACCTTTAGCATCTGGCTGGTGTACTGGGAGAGCTTGATTGAATTCAAATCTCTCTGCTTGAGATTTACTCAAAATTGGACTCAAGTGAATACTTAGATTCTTCATTCAGTGATAGACGAAGATTATATCGAACTTCATGATTGCTAGAACATGAAGTAAAATGCATTGGCGAATTGTCTTCCCTTCATAAGAATAAATGGAAACTCTTATGATTGAAGCTCAAGTCCGGACACACTAGGAAGCGATTTAGACCTAATCCTGCTGAAATATTGAGCGATGAACAAGTAATCTGTATAAGCTTTTGACAGGATTACAATCACACAAAAATTCCAAGTCTAAACCGGCTATAAGGGTGTTCGATGAACTTTGAATTAGACTAATTTTGACCACAAATGTTTACACACTCAAAAACCTATATTGACCAAAAATCACAATGGATTGTTCGATAAACAACAAGTCCGGTCACGGCTATGTCCATATTACAAGTTATGCACCGATGACTAAATCGATGAGCAGGTTGTGCGATTTATGTTGAATCCGGACAGGTATGGTGAACGATATAGGTGAATATGGATACAATGTTGTGCGACGTTGCCTTAATCCGGACAACCTCTTGTACGAGTTTGATGAAATCGGACAGTGTGTTCTTCGATTTAGGGAAAGAATTGGTGGAGATTAACCTGGTCGATGAAGATGAAGAACCTGGTCGATGAAGATGAAGATGATATCCTGATGGGCTGCTATGAAAAAGAAAAAAACTGGGCTTAAATCGGTTGGGCCATATGAGCGATTTAGAAAGAAAGAAAAAAAATTCAAAAACACAAAAACAACAAAAGTATTGAAAAATGGATCAAAACACTGAATTTTTTTTTTAAATTCAAGAACACTAAACTTTTAAAAACACAAAAAAGACCACCAAATCTTGAAATCAGATGATCAATTAATAAAATCGTGTGAATAACAAAGATTCACAATTCAAATATGCACACTTTGATCTTGATTTTAACACAAAAACACAAGATATTGAAAAAAATTTGGATCAAAATCTTTAAAAAATGAAGAACATTATCAAGAACAAGATGAATCAGAAAAAAAAATTCCATAAAATCTTCAAGAAAGTGATTTCTTCATGTTGATTTCTTGCACAACTTGCTCTGATATCAATTGATAGTCCACTTTATGATCAATCTTCAAGTAATCTTCAATAATCCATGGCAAAGATGATAATCTTGTAAGAACAATCTTGGAAGGATATTGAGAGAAAAGGTCAAACAGTCAAAGTTTTATAAACTCCCAAATGTTTACGTATCTTTACAAATGAATTCTCCTACAAAAATTCACTAAAGACAAGCTTTATATTGGGTCAAAGATGAACCCTTCTAAGTCAAAGTCAAACATCACAAGGAAAGTCAAACACGATGACTTTTACAATTATAGACAATATTATCTTTTCAAGACGAATACAATTTACACTGAAATTTAGTCCTAATAGTTTGGTACTTGGAAAGTGGATGTTCAAGACAAATGACTGAAAACAAGTCCCTTCTGATCAATTATGTGTCTGAACCTGGTCCTTCTATAATCTTTGGATAGAATTTTCTAACTGCATACACAAGGCAATTGGATCTCCTCTTCTACTCTCCTACTTTCCTGTGTGTCGAGAAAGCTTAGTGTTCTTCATTTCCTTGCAAGTACTCTCTATGTTGTTTTTGTACAGCTGTTCTCTATGTAAGATTGTTTAGGTTAGGTTATCCTTTCCTTATTTCGCAACAATCTATAATTCTATGTGTTAATTCATGATATACATCAATAAGCTTGTAACAACCTATTTTCGGGCTTAGACGTTCTTATGATAAGAAAATATAGGTTATGTTAATAAAAGCTCAGTCGATAAGTTTTGAGATTTAACGAAACTTTTCCTTAAGTATATTCTAGAATTTCTAAGGTTTTTGTAAAAATCAATTTCGGTAAGTAACCTATAATATTAATTTATAATAAATGTTACTAACTGATGCGATCGATTTACTAATCGATCAATATTAGTGTACCAACGGCTAAATCGAAATATATCTTATTGGGTACAAATTACTTTTTTGTATTGAATTGAAGATAAAAATGAGATGATTATAATAACGTAACTATTGTTATAAAAAATTAGTATTAACAATGTATTAATTAACAGAAAATGTATTATGATGATATATGTTAAGGAACAATAATTAAAAGATAAATAAGAAAATAAGATATTATCTAAATGACTTGGTGGAGGATTAGGTGTCACTAAATCGGGGTTATGTGGAGAATGCATAATTTGTGTTAATTAAGAGCATGACACCTTTCATACTGATAATGAGACTTCTTAATTAGTGACCTAAAGTATAAATAGGAGAGCTTCCTCTTATCCTTAAGAATGTTGTTTTGAGGTGATGAGACATGAGCGCTGCATGTTTCTGCTTTATATAGATATATAGATTCTTCAAACAAAAACTCAGCAGAAAGCTATCTTCTATACTCATTTTTTCTATAGAAAAGCAACACAACATATTATAAATAATTGGGTCACCCGTCTTCATCAATCATCCTCTCTTCCCCATCTTTAGGCTCATAAATGTGCCCTCTCACCGCCAGGACTGCAACACCCCCTCCCCTTTTCATCTTCTTCACATAAAAAATCAAAACACACACACATATCAATCTAGCCTTGTGATTATATAGAGAAAATCGATGATGAAATACAAACCCACTGTTTGAACCCTAAACTCGAAACATGTAACACCTAGTTCCTTTCTAACTATTTTACTTTAGTTATATGTACTTGCTTGTAATAAAAAAAGAGGGAGAAAATAAAAGAGTAATATAGGAAGATTAAGGGAGGGGGTAGCTGATGACCTTGTCTTACCCAATGGTTATCTTCTTTCTTGGGAAGAGAGGAATTGCACGGCTTTAAGAGAAAGAAAGGAGAGAGCAAAAAGAAAGAAAAGGAGGGTTAGGTCTCTTGATGAGAATGCTGTCCTTTTTGGGGAGAAAAGAAAAGATAAAGAGGGAAGAAGAGAACCAGGAGCTGGGATGCTGGGTTGATGAAGAACGGACAGTAGCGGCTGGTTGGGATCAGAAAATAGCAACCGGTGACTGCCGTTGGAGACGGACAACAGCAGCTGGTGGCTGCCCGTTTGGGGACGACAAGCAGCAGCCGAGACTGCAAGTTTTGGAGCAGAGAACGGTAGCCTAATGGTGGGTTAGGGACAGTTCTTGGAACAGCCGTAGCTGCAGATCCTTAGAAGAAAAGAAGACTGGTTGCTGTTCTTTCTTTTGGGGCTTCGATCGGAACACAGCCGGTGACTGCTGTCGGGTGAACAGCGGACAGCAGCGAGGAACCAACAGCTGCAGCATCTGGGAGGAGCAGTGCAGCGACAGCAGCAAGGAACCAGCAGCAGCAGGTAACAGGCGCTACCGCCCGGCCTTCGTTCTTCCCCGTCAATCAGCAGCAACAACAAGTTGCTGTCTGCGCGCATCGATCACCAACAGCAGCAAGCTGGCTGCGTTTTGAGCGGCCTGGACAGCAGCAGCAGCAGCAAGCTGGTTGCGTTTTGCGCGGACGGACAGCAGGCGGCTGTCTTGGCGCGCAGCAGATCGAGACGGATAACACGCGGCTGTCTTGGCGCGCAGCAGACGGAGACGGACAGCAGGCGGCTGTCTTGGCGCTCAGCAGACCGAGACGGACAGCAAGCAGCTGTTTGGCGCGCAAGCTTGGAAGTCTGATCAGAAACAGCAACTTCAGTCGAGATTTTGGGATTTCCTCTAAATCCTACAAGGTGAGTTCATACTAACCTTTTAGAAGCCTTGATACCATACCTTTAATTTTCTTCATTAATGGCTATTTTGGTGAAATTCTTGAGTATTGATCTTGTAATCAATAATATAAACATGGTTAGATGGTATTTTGATTGTTGGAATAAAGAATGAATCCAAAATATGGA
>NW_020200769.1:31191-34029 GCF_001531365.2 Cynara cardunculus var. scolymus
CTGGACATTTTAGAAATCTTATATGTAGATCTAAACCTGTCCTTTAGACACTTTTTAGGAATAAGACTTCTAGGTTGGTTATATTTGCGTCTCAAAACTGATTAAAGTTAATTTTGAGCTGTGAATTATAGTGCCTAAAATGAGTTTAAATTAAGATTGGTTAAGTTTTTGTTTTCGGATCTTTATGAAACTTTGGGTACATATTACAGGTGTTAAATAAGCTCACTTGGTCCTTCCAGAGTGACCGTTGGTCGATGTTTAGACGTATATGGACGTAGAGCCTAAGTTGGCTCGATTTTAGAGTATCGAAAGGCAGTGTGAGTTCATCCCTTTCTATGAGAGCATGCATCTTTATGTGGTGTGCCTTACATATATATATATATCCTAAAAATTTGTAGATCTTRCTTGACTAAATAAAAAGGGATGCTTTAGGCGAGGAAGGGTTTAATTATAGGAATTCCAGTGGATTTACTTGTTTGGAWTTGGGCCTGGAACTGTGAGATTTACATGGTGCCACACACTCACTGTTATACACCCCCTGTTGAACCACATGATGAAACTTGTAGCAAAGATGAGCATTTAAACTGATCTAGGAATCATGCGTAGTTTTAATGTGAATTTATGTCTTTATACTTATGTCATGGTCTGTAAATATCATATCGAGAAGTATTGGAGTTTGGGCGCGAAAATCGTTCGGTTTAACATTTGTGAGGSTATGATGTGTAAGTTGGTGATAGGCATTGTGATTATTATGTAATCACCAAATCATCCTCTCACTTCCACTCGGTAATAGGCATTGTGATCATTATGTAATTACCGAGGCAAAGAGCTTATGATCACGAATGACTAAATGACTGGATTTGGTTGATGTCGATGGTTTTTAAACCTATAAGTGATGCTCTATAACGTTGATTTATGATTTACTTTGTGTCTGTCATAATCAACGGTAAATCGGGCCTCYCCCGTCATCTTCGGATGTTTTATTGTTCCACTTCGAGTTATTCAGGTCTTGCTGTYTYTWTTCCYRTTTAAAGTTACGTCAGCTATTTACATATGTATATTTATATATGTTTCTTTATGTTTACTTAAACTCTTTTGTTTGGACTCACWAGGCGTAAGCCTAACCCTCTCTCTTTCTTGTTATATTTACTTTTAGGTTTCTTTAGCGGTGGGGCTCTAAAGGGATGAGAGGAGCGTTGGTTCGTCGAAATACTCTTTGTAATTTTAGCCTTTATTTCTCTCGCGTGATGCARTTTGGATATTTCGACTTTGTTGGAGACTGATAGAAACCCCYGTCTTTAATCTAGATTTGGAATGCTCTAGATTAATAGGTTGTTATTTATCTTCTCGATTAGCCGGATTGTAACCGTCATACTATTCCTTTTGTTGGATAAATTTTATTTTGCTCCGGGCTCTCAGCGATGAATTTCGGATTATGAATTTTAGGGGTGTTACAAAACATATCGGTGAACCCTCAAAACAAGTTTGAAGAACAAACAGATTCTAAATGTATTTAGATTTCTGTTTACTTGACTTGAATTTGATACCCAAATATCCATCAGAACTTGGAAAATAAATGGATGCAGGTGAAGGAAGAAGGTTACATTGGTGTTGAGGACGGAAAATGAAAGGAGGGAGTGCAGGTCTTTGTGGTTGTGGTTACTGTTGTTAAAATTAAGTTAGACATTGTTAGCTATGTTAGTTATCATATGACAGTTAAGTTAGTTATTGTGGGATAATTATGTCGGTTGTTTAATGGGTGTGTCGGTTGGTTAGGGGATGTGTCGATTGGCTTAAAGGGGACAACCCTTGGCTGTCTATTTATGTATTTGTCAATCTAATGTATGATGTAATAATTAACAGAAAATAAAGAAAGTTGTTAGCTCCATTATTCTTATCTTGTAAAATTATAGAAAAAGTACATCGAGTCTTGACAGAAGGTTATCTCCACAGAAGACAACAGAGGACTAGCAACAAAAGCCGTTTGATCGAACAAGTGAAAAGTGGCAGAACCTCTGATGTGTCTCACAGAGGTTCTGGAAAATGGTCCTCTGTAAAAAAGAACACGCAAGTCAWTTACAGCAGAGCCTCTGAGATGGCTCACAGAGGGTTTGTGGATTTGGTCTTCTGTGAAGTTTCTGTTCTATCAGTTTTCAAAGGTTGTTAGCCGCATGTACTTTTCACGTGACTAGGGAATAATCGACTTTATTTGGACGGATCAGATGAAGACATGCGTCAAAATCTTGTCACTGAGGTCGTTAGGAACTAGTATAAATAGCGGATATGGCCTTTGTAATCGGTGGTGCTTCCAGTATTGTAATCGTCAAATTTTTCAATTAAATCAATTGAAAAACCTTTGGAGCAATCTTCTTGCATTCATCTTCTTCATTGTGACTGTGTGTTCTTGGTGTGTTTAATCACTTATTCACACTGTTTTGCTCTTATTAATTCTTCTGCTGCACTTCAATTGTTTTTAGAGCTTGTTTAGAGTGTTAGATCAATATCAAAGTTGAATTCAGATCCAACAATTGGTATCAGAGCGGGTTTTTGAATTCTAATTCAATTAATTCTACTTTTGGTATTAATCTATGATTCCTTGAACACCATTTTCTACAGATTACCCTGTTTCACTCATTGTTGAATCAGTTTCATCTTCTTCTTATTTTTTCTTCAAATTTCAATGGCGAACATGGGTAATACCTCGTTCATGAGTACTGGATCTCAATCCAAATCTCCCACACTTATCCGAGAGGAATACCCTCAATGGAAAGTGYGCATGATCAACTTCCTAGAGGGAATTCACCCCAGAATTTGTGAATTTCTCTACAATCCACCTTA
>NW_020200769.1:34514-36594 GCF_001531365.2 Cynara cardunculus var. scolymus
TAACTTGAATCTTGGTCCGATGGTTATAAGTACCCTATAGAAAACATCAAGCTTATAAGTCCTAAATGCTAATTCTTATGGCCAAGCCTAACTCTACATCCACATCTTATATAATGCTATCATAATGGTTTTCATAAGCAAGTTTTTATTAAAAAAAAAGTTTCAATACTTTATAAGTACATATATATATAAATATGAGACTTAAAAAGTTTTAAAAAAATCAACTTTTTGGGCATAACACAGTTTCTGCCAAAATTCTAAGTCCACAAAAAGGTCATTTTTAGGTATCTTCCAAAAAGACAAAGTTTATTAAATTTTTATCTACTGAAGTTTAGTGAGTTAAGACTATTCTGACCAAACTTCATGACATTTTGAGTTGCTTAAGTCATCCAAATGAATTTTTCAAAATAATGGTACATAGTACCAATAACAGATTACATACATTCAATAATGCATTCATTTGGAGGTTTGAATCTTCACCATTTTTAGAAAGTCCAATGGAGTTTTAAAGCTAACCCATAACACTAACAAATGAGATAAAAATCACTTAAATCCAACCATTTTTTAGAGAGATATGGCCATCTAAACAAACATGTATGAATCTGCCATTGCTGGACAGATTGCGCAATCTTTTTGTTTTTGATGCTTGAACCCTTAAAACTCAAAATATTTGGATGATTATGAATGCTACAGAAAAATAACCCATTAAACTTGAGTTTCAAAAGAAAAATCAAGTATTTTTGCTAATTTTACCAAGAGATATGCATACAACAAGTTAACTAAAAAAATCCTGACCACAGACAGATGCACACGAATTTTGTTCATAAGAGTTGAGGGGTCAAACCTCAATGTTTTATTATGAATCCAGTTGGAACAAAAAGCTAACTCAATGAATATGATTCTCAAAAGAAAAATTAAAGATTTTGGACTTGTTTAGACCAAGTTATGGTCGTCCAAAGTCAGACTTAAAATTCTGACAGCAACCAGAATACATTTTCTTATCAAAACCAAACTTTTGAGCATTCAAATACACAAAAATGGTGGTTTCTTTTGCAAAGGTTTATATTCACCACCATATAACATAAATGACAAAGGAAAACACCCAAAATTTGGGAATAATTATGCATGCAAAAACCCCCAAATTCAGATTCGGATTTTTGATGCAAAAACACCCATTTTTGGATGATTTTTCACAATTTCTTGTGTTCTTTGATGGAAGTTCCTAGATTTTCACCACTTATGGATATTTTTCATATCTTTAGGTGTTCAATATCACTTCAAGAACATCAAGAATGTATCATTCTACTTGAAATGTAAATAAGTGTGGAAAAACATCAAGAAAAGGCACTAAAAGTGCTCCAAATGACTCAAAAATGCAAAAGATATAATTATACCTCTAATTGTATGATGATGAACACTTGATACTTCACAATTTCGATTTTATTGGATGAAAAAGGGGCTGGAATCTGTTGTGTTCTTGAAGAAAAAGAATGAATGTGATTTAAGCTTAGAGAGAGAGAGAGAGAAATATGGATGGTTTCTTTCTAGAGAAATGAAGAATGATTTTGAAAATGAAAAAAAAATTAATGTTATGTATGTGTGTGATGGGGGTGGCCGGCCCCTATATGGGCCCCCATTTTATTTTTATTTTTATTTTTTTATAAAAAAAAAAGCCCACAAGTTATCAGATACGAAAACTGTTTTATCGCGTAAGACGTTTTCTCCTAAAACGCACTCTAAATTAGCTCAAATATTTAAATAAAATAAATTTTATTTGTAGAAATATAAACTCCATATTTTATATATATTAAATATTAATTTATGTAGTTTGGCATTATATAAGGTGTTTCAGTCAGTTACGGGCCGAAACCGGGCTTTCTAAGTAGTTTTTGGGATTTATACGCTACTGTCGGAATTTTTAACAGACTCTTGTCTAATTCAATCTAAATAGATTCTAACGAAGGATTTTCACTAAAATAATACTAATAAGTGCTTATCGGGTGCTAACCTGAGAGCTGAAACTTTGTCGGATGTCACATCCATCCTCTGCAACTAGAGCCAGAGGGCCACCTTAGTTCCT
>NW_020200769.1:37410-49194 GCF_001531365.2 Cynara cardunculus var. scolymus
CTTATGATATTAACCAAATACTCTGGATGATCTTTTAGACAATAACAGTGCAGCGGAAACAATATATGAACAAACAGAGTAAGAAATCAATCAAGAACACACAGATGAAGAATGAAGAACACGAGAGAATAGCTTCAAATGATTTTCAATTGATTGAAAATATTGACAATTACAATACGGGAAGCACATTGAATTACAAAGGCCTAAGCTGCTATTTATACTAGTTCCTAACGGCTTTTCTGACATGACCTAGACAAGTGAAATGATCTAAGCCGTTCAAATAAAGTATATTACAAACATAGTCACGTGATAAGCACGTGCAGCTAACAAACCTAAGTAAAGCAGTGAGAAGTGGTTCTTCATAGAAGATAAACTGCAGACCCTCTGTGAGCCATCCTAGAGGCTCTGCTGGATATGACTTGTAAGCACTTGATGCCAAAGGATCAGTTTCCAGAACCTCTGTGAGAGACAATAGAGGTTCTGTCATTATTGACTTGTACGCTTTTGTATATCTTCTGTTGTTAGTCCTCTGTGGTCTTCTGTGATAGAACCCTTCTGTCAACACTTGCAGTAATACTTTTTCATACTTTTACATTAAATGAAATATGAGAGCTAACAGGAACCTTTTGAGAGGTAACAACCAGGGATGTAGGAATCCCCTTTTTGGCTTTCTTGGCCCTCGAAGGAGAACCAAGAGTGGTTTGAGAGAAGGATCTTTTAGATGAGAGGGTGGTGGTGGTGGTTGGTATAGACTGAGGGGGGTTTGTCTTAGTCTTGACCACCAAAGCCAGAGAAGAAAGACATACTGAAACAATTGGAGAAGATAAAAAAGTACATGCAGGCACAGTTGCAGAAGATGAAAAAGTACTGCAATGTGTGTTGCGCGAGGTATCCAGTAGAGAGGAAAGCGCAACATCTTCAGATTAAAGCTTATAATCCAAGATTCTGGATCCAAGTCTGCAGATAGCCAATTTGCCTTCCGTGGAGTACTTGTTGCTAAAGATCTTAGCAAACACCATAGACAAAAATTTGGTGTAAGGCACCACTTTTTCCCTTTGGAGCTTGTTTAGCTTCAGCACCAGGTCTTCAAAGAAAATGCCAACAAAGTTGATTGGCCCTTGGCGAATGATGGAAACTCCAATGTTTAATGCAACTTTAGACGCTTGGTCTTGTCCACCGGTTTTGCCTCCCATACATTAAATGAAATGGGAAAACAAATATTGCCATACCGCTGACATGCGGTTCTTCTCAATTTTTGAGAGCGTATTGAGGGGATCGTTGGAGTCCTTCTTTGTTGGCCAGGTATAGCCAATATCATCTAAGCAGAAGACGATATCCTCAGTGGAAGGTTCACTATCATAAGGTCCTTTTGGTAGCTGGAGAGCGATCTATAGTGTGGCTACACCAAAACTGACGATCATCCTGTTAAAGGTGAAGAAGATTTTCTCCACCGGTTTACCAGTCATGTCAGTTTCTTGCTTGACTTCAGCAGTAAGCCAGAACTGCTGAAGGGCTTCTTTCACCATGACAAGTTCATGGGAGAGAGCAAAGAAAATCGGAGAGTTCTTGAGGAATCTAGCAGCATCCTCATAATGTGATTTATTGGCAGGAATGTCTAGAGGCGCCACATGGTTGTTGGGCTTGAAAGACACTTCATCAATAGAGAAGTTTACGTTATTGGCAGACATTTCTATAATATATAAGAGAAAATAGAAGATAACAAGTTTGTTAGAAATCCAAGATACAAATGTACACTCTAATTTTTGAATCGATAAAACTTCTTTTGAAAAATCCACAATAAGATTTAGAGTTTTTCTAGAAGAATAAGTGTATAGAAACTTTAGATTATAATTAAGTATAAGATTGTGTTAATAATCTGTATGTTAGTTTTTTAAGAGAACAAGTTCTTAAATAACATAACATAAGTTTCTTAGAAGAAGAACAGATAAAAAAAAAGAGTTATCAACCTGTGATTTTTAGAAGAAGAAGGCTGATGGTTTTGAGAGTTCTTTAAGTTCTTGCTTGCAAATGTCTTAGAGGCAGAGGTTCGACAAAAGTTTTTGAAGGCGTAAGGTAAAATGAGAGGAGATGTCTCATATTTATAGGTAGGAGGAGAGAGAAATGGAAGGAGGAGAGAGAAACATACGACTTAAAAGTTGTGCAACAATGAAAAAGTTAGCACGTCCTCATCCATGATTGGATGGAATTACGGAGGGTCGCGTGTGTCAGAATGGTACGCGCGTCTCAAAAAATCGTATCAAATAAAACAAAGTGACATCATAAGACGTTTCATTTTCCATTTTCTTTTAAACAAAATGTTTAAGTTATTCAAAAACATATACTGAAGGATATGTATTTGAGAGTATATCTTTTTAAAGATAGGTTTAAAAAGGTTCAGTGATAAGAAGAATCACTGAAGAAATTTTAACTTTTAAAACGTTGATCACTGAATGAGAAAAGGTTCAGTGATGGTTTTTTGTTTTAAGAAAAGATAAGTAATATCTTAGAGAGATATACTTGCCTAAATGGTTCAGTGATAGAAGAAACACCGAAACAATCTTTTAAAATATTTTGATCACTGAATATGGAAAGATTCAGTGATAGTTTTAAGTTGAAAAGAAAGAATAAGTATACATACCTTAGAGAGAGAAGATATATTTACTCAAGAGTTCAGTGATAGAATAAGAACACTAAATCATTTCACTTACTGAGCAATGCTTGTAGCTGAGGAATTAATCCTCAGAGTTCAACATTCCAAGTTCGCGGATCAAGATGTTAAATCTTGTCTCATCAAAAGGCTTTGTAAGAAGGTCAACGAGTTGGTAATCAGTTGGAATAAAGTGAAGTTCAATATTATCATTCATAACATGATCTCTGATAAAGTGATATCTGATCTCAATATGTTTGGTCTTGGAGTAAAGAACAGGATTATTTGCAATAGCAATAGCACTGGTGCTATAGTAATAGATAGGGATCTTGGAAAGCTGTAGATCATAGTTGTTGAGCTAGTTTTTCATCCAAAGAACTTGGGCACAGCAGCTTCCAACGGCAACATATTCAGCTTCTGCAGTTGATGTGGACACAGAATTTTGCTTTTTACTCGTCCAACTTACCAACTTTCCAGCTAGAAGCTGACAGCCTCTAGTGGTTTTTTTCCTATCAATTTTGCATCCTGCAAAATCACTATCCGAATAACCTATTAGGTCAAAAACTGAACCCTTAGGGTACTAGAGACTCAAGTTAAGAGTTCCCTTCATGTATCTGAATATGCGTTTTACAACAATTAGATGGGATTTCTTAGGTTCATATTGATATCGTGCACAAAGACAAGTAAAATACATGATATCTGGTCGACTAGTTGTGAGATACAACAGAGAGCCGATCATTTCTCTATAAACAGTAACGTTTACAGGCTTTCCGTTTGGATCCTTGTTTAGAGAGAGAGGAGGAGCCATTGGAGTTTTCATAGATGAGCTGTTAGATAGATCAAACTTTTTCAGCATATCTCTAACATACTTACTTTGGCTGATAAAGATACCTTTATCTGATTGCTTGATCTGGAGACTTAGAAAATAGGTTAGTTTTCCCATCATATTCGTATGATATTCTTTCTTCATGCGATCAACGAACCGAAAACACAAAGAGGGATTAGTGGAACCAAATATATTATCATCGACATAAATTTATACTAGAATGATATGACCTTTAACTTTCCTAAGAAATAAGGTCTGGTCAATCTTTTCACGGATAAATTTCTCAAAGATAATAAATGAGGAGAGGGTATCATACTAGGCATGAGAGGCCTTTTTAACCCGTAAAGAGTTTTATCCAATCGACAGACATGATTTGGATACTTAGGGTCAAGAAACCCTGGAGGTTGTTTAACATAAACTTCCTCTTGGAGTTTTCCATTAAGGAAAGCATTCTTTACATCCATTTGGTAGACATAAAGTCTTTATGGGTAACAAAGGCTAAGAAAAGACGAATAGTTTCAAGTCTAACCACTGGTGCGAAGGTTTCGTCATAATCGATTCCTTCTTTTTGTCTATAATCCTAAGCAACAAGACGAGCCTTGTTATGGGTTATCACACCTTGTTATCTAACTTATTGCGATAAACCTATTTGATTCCTATAAGAGTTTTGTCAGACGAGCATGGACAAGGTGCCAGACTTTGTTCCTATCAAACTCAATGAGTTCCTCTTGCATGGAAGCCTCAGGTTGTCCAAAATGAGATAATATTGATCCTCTCTCTCATTGATTTGATGATAATCTATTTTACCTTTCGAAGTATTATTGGTTCTGTCTTTTCAGTTCCAACGATCATCACTGAGTTTGTTCAGTGATCGCTAAAACACGCATTGTAATCCTACAGCGACAGCGATATTTCAAGATGACAAAACTCACACCCAAGAACCTTTAGTAAATGTCGAAGACTAAAACTAACGATTAATGACAGGCGCGTTCGTGATCTGAAGCGGTATTCAATGACTACAACTTAGTCAACATATGTCTGAAGACATCACAAGCCTTAGTAAATGCTGAAGAGACTTCCAACATCATTCCAGCATTCAACGATCAAATGAAGCTTGTCATGCACGATTGTTTTTGTCTTGTCCTTCCACACACATAGGACAAACCTATACCCTTTCAAGAGTATAGTACTGCACAGAGCCGACTAGTCGACTCTAGTGCCCACCAACTCTATGAAAGGATGTATGCTCATGAATAGACAATATTACTATTCATTGTTGCAAAGGACAAGCTTTCCTCCTAAAGCTTGACACGAGTTCTAACTCTTCTTACTTGCATTTAATGCAATGGGTATGAATAGCTAAGTGCTCTTCTCATGCACACACATCCATCTCTACAACACACAAAAAACACATACGCTTATCTTCAAGCAAGTTAGAACTTCTCTCTAAATTCTAAAGTTCTTACCCAAGAAGAACATCTTTATATCTTTATCTTTTCGGCAAATTTCTTTTATTTGTAAAGTATATTTGTATGTAATCTTATATTGTTTTAGATAGGTTATCTTTACCTTTTCTATTTCCGCAAACAATCTGTAAAAAAAACTGTATTAGTCCTTCTATATCAATATATATTTATAAATACGAAAGTTTTTTGTGTTTGTATTCATCCCTCTCCTTCTACAAACTGTTCCTCTAAACTCTTGTAGACCCGGTTGGGACCAACAGATAGCATCCAGCTTTCTAACTCTTCACCATCATTAATGATGGAGTTAGAGTTAGTTGATTGAGATTCATCAAAGGTGACATGTATATTTTCTTACATGGTTTGTCGACGTTTGTTGAATACTCTGAAAGCTTTGGATACTGAAGAATATCCAAGAAAGTTTCCTTCATCAGTTTTGGGATCGAACTTTCCAAGTTGGTCACGGTTATTGAGAATAAAACAAGTGCAACCAAATATGTGAAGAAAGCTGAGAGAAGGCTTTCTACTATGGAAGAGTTCGTAAGTCGTCTTCTTGAATCTCTTAACAATCAACGACCGGTTTTGAGTAAAACAAGCAGTAATGACATCTTCGGCCCAAAATTGAGTAAGAAGATGAGATTCGCTGAACATTGATCAAGCAGTCTCGATGATTGTTCGATTTCTTCTTTCAGCGACTCCATTTTGTTGTGGAGTTATCACAGAAGAGAAGTTGTAAGAAATTTCCTTGTCCTCAAAGAAGCTATCCATAATACTGTTCATGAATTCAGTTTCATGGTCACTTCTAATAGATCGTACCTTATTGTTGTTAAGTACTTCTATCTTTTTGATGAACGAAATAATTTTTTCAGGTGCTTCACTTTTGGATCTGAGAAAGAAGACCCAAGTATACCTGGAATACTCATCAACAATGACAAGTGTATATTTCTTTCCAGCTATAGATTGCACGTTGACTGGACCAAAGAGATCCATGTGCAATAGCTGAAGTGGAGAGATCACTGAAGAGATTTGCTTAGACTTGAAGCTAGCTCTTGTCTTTTTACTTTTTCACACGCTGAGCAAAGAGATTCCTTTGCAAAGGTGTGTTGAGGAAGACCATTGACGAGATCATTTCAGGACAGCTCACTAAGTGTCTTGAAGTTGAGATGAGAAAGTTGTTTGGTGCCATATCTAGTTGATGTCTGACGAAGCTTTTGAGAGAAAACAACTATTCTCAATAAGAGGAGAATCCATGTTGATGATGTATACATTCTCTAGGTGAGAACCGGTTAGAGCAACCTTATCATCCTTGTCAAAGACGTAGCATAAATTCTTAGAAAATTTTACTATGAAATCTTTGTCACACAGCTGACTGATGCTAAGAAGATTGTGCTTCAGTCTTTCAACATATGCAACACATTTGAAAGTAGTTGCGCTGTTTATTAATACACCAAATCCCTTGGTATATCCTTTTTCGTTTCCTCCAAAGGTTACGAAAAGGCTTCTTTCATCCTTGTAGTCAATGAATAGGGATTTGTCTCCAGTCATGTGTCTCGAGCATCCACTATCGAGATACCAGATGCCTTTGACTTCCTACATACGGAAATAGATTAAGATTGCTTTGGGACCCATTTTTCTTTGGGTCCTGCAGAGTTAGAAGCAACATCCACTAAAGCTGAAGACTCAGAGTCAGCAGATGTCTTCACTAAGCCTGAAGAAGAGGCTATAGAAGAATTAGGAGCAACAACCACTAACACTGAAGGCTTAGAGTTAGTAGGCGTCTTCACTGAGCCTGAAGAAGAGGCTTAAGTGGTATTCTTCACTTTAGTTGTTTTCACAACTTTAGTGGCAGATTTTACTTTGGTTGATTTCTCAGCCTTGGTTACTTTTTTTCCCTTAGCTGGAGGACCAGCCTTGGTAGTAGAAGGACACTTGTTGGCAATATGTGTAGTTTCACCACAGTGTCTACACATCTTATAGCTGAAACCAACTTTAGGGCTAGGAAGTACCAGAGGAACAGAAGAGGGACAAACTCCACAGATTCCCTTCTCATTTGTTCTAAGAGGAACAATTGAGGATTTAGAGTCCTTGGGTAAAACATTCACCTTAATCTTTAACTTAGATTTCTGAGTGGATACAGATATCTTGATCCCAAAAGAAAAAGAAGGTGCACAAGTTGAAGGAATAGATCTTGATCTATATGACTTATTGACCTTCTTGGGAAGAGGTGTTATGATAATGGATTTACCTTTGTCGTTGCGACCTGAACTCAAATGAGTTCCTTCAAGATGACTCTCAGTGATAGAAGACTAAGAGGAAGCAGGAATAGAGAAGAAGAAGGTGCCAAACTTTAGCATTGACTTGTCAGTGACACATTCTTCCTGATCATAAGAGAAGCCTAGACCAGTCTTAATCTTGGCGGGAATCTGAGCATTGATGATCTCAGAGGCTTTGACAGAGGCTTTGCACCACCCTTCAATGGTAGCCTTCTCAGCCTTGAGTTCAGCTATAGCCTATTCATGCTCGATACTGATGGTTTAGTTTACAATGACCTGATCCTTGAGATCTCCTCGATCTTGGTCAGCTCCTTGATATTAGAATGACATATCCTCAACTGTTCTTGAAGATCAAAATTAAGCATTTTTTGCTTTGGATTTGCCATTCAAAGCATTATAAAGATCAATCGTCAATGTATCTAACGTTGATAAGCTATTAGGGATAGAAGAAGAAGAAGAAGAAGAAGAAGAAGAAAAAGAAGAAAAAGAAGAAGAAGAAGAAGAAGAAGAGGGTTCATTTAGGGAACATACCTGAGCAGATATGGAAGATGAGGGATCACATGAGGTTGATGTCTCAAAATATTCTTCCTTGACATTCTTGGCCATAAGACAAAGGTAAGTTGTATCTTCCTCATTAGAGGATGATTCATCAGAAGAATCAGCCCGATCGTGTTCTTCAGCGACAAGACCTTTGCCCTTTCGCTGAAAACTCTTCATCTTTCTGTACTTCTCCTTCAACTTTCGATATTTTTCATCTTTAGGCTTGAAAGAGGATGGGGTTTTGGTAGATGGCGTCCCCGTTTTCTTCAATCTGCATTCACTCACACAGCGACCTTTGCACTGACAGTTGTAGCAGATTGCTGAAGCCTTGTCAATGGGATTTGACTTTGGTTTATCCGAGATGGTCAGCGAGGGAGATCTGTGGAAATTTCTTTTTCTGGCTTAGGACTGAGAAATCAGTATTAATTGTATTCGTCTTGAAAGTTTATAAATCGTTTATAATTGTAAAAGTCAGCGTGTTTGACTTTTCTTTCGAGGTTTGACTTTGACTTGTCTTTATTAGTTTGACCATATAAATATGGTTAAGTCTTTGTAATTAGAAAAAGATGAGCTCAATTGTAAGATTACGTACATAATAGAAGGATTGACCATTTGACTTTCTCTCTCAATATTCTTATGTGTTCTTGAATGCAATATCAAGATTCTGCCATTGTTATGAACTTACATGAAGATTGATCAGAGATTTCAAACACACAATTGGTATCAGAGCTGGAATGCAAGAAATCAGATAYAGAAATCAAGAAGATAAGTGATTTTTTTAATTTCTGAATTTTTTGTTCTTCGTGTTCTTCATCTTTTCTTTCTGTTTGATCCGATTTTTTTTCATAAAATCTTGTGTTTTTGTGTTAAAAATATGATCAAAATGCTCAAAATCGTGTTGTGAATCTTTGTTATTCACAAATTTTTGTGATTTGATCAACCTTTATCAAGATTTAATCGGATTTTTAGGTTTTTTAAATTCTTTTGTGTTCTTAAATTTTTTTCGTAAAACAGTATTTTTGATCCATTTTTTTAAAAAAAAATTTAGTTTTTTGTGTTTTTGATCTGTTTTAAGTTTAGTTGATTGTTTGAGCGGTTTAGTTGATCATCATATTGTCCGGATTAACATTGATATGTTGTGTTGTCAGGTTTAATGAATCAAGACTTTTGTCTGGATTACATATCCGGACAGCATTATATATGTTAGCTTCTCATGAATTGACAGGTTTACACTTAGTGCTGTCTGGTTTATATACTAGTGTTGACAGGTTTATCAAGTGACCAGCGGTTTAACCAAAGGATAAAAGTCTAGACTGATTATTCATGCTGTGTCCGGATAATAGAAATTGTACTTTGATTTCATTCTTGATCTTTGTGCGGTTTAACAATTGTGTTGTCAGGTTAAGGTTTATATGTTGTCCGGTTTAGAGACTTATGCTTTCAGGTTAAAGATACATGCTGTCAGGTGTACTTTCAAGCTGTGACAGGTTTCTCTCATTTAACCAGCGGATAAGCTTCATGCCTTGACAACTTTAACAAGCTGATGTGTCATGTGCTGTAATGAATCTTGTGTGTATTAACCAGACTTTATTCATGCAATTAAAGCTGTTGTGCTGTTGATGACAGTGTACGGTTCATCTTGCAGCAACAGGTTTAAGTCTTGTGTAGTGTGCTGTTTAAGAACTATTGTCCGGTTTAATTTCTTGTATTGACCGGTTTATCTCATGTATTGTCCGGTTTATATCATGCATTGACAGGTATAAGTTTCATATATTGTCCGGTTTACATATTGCATTTGTATAAGTTTACAATTTGTCTGGATTTCCATATTCTTGTCCGGATTTCTTCATCGGACAACTTTTGTATTGTCATTTCATCTCTTTGTTGCTTGTATTAGTTAGTGAGGAAGCAGCATACGTAATACAGAGACTAAGATGATGATGAACAGCAAGTGAAGGTTGAAGCAGCAGCAAGGTTGATAGTCAAGGTTTATCAGATCCAATCTTGTAACAGCAGCTTTATTTTAAGCAGCAACAGAAAGTTTAACAGCAGCTTAGCAGATTGATTTGAAGCAGAGTGTGCAGATTGATCGTTCTGTCTTGACTTAAATTGAGGACTAAAACAGCAGCTTGAGAAGAAAGCTATCTGGACAGAACTGCAGCAGCAACTTCAAAGCAAACAGTCAGCAGCAGGTTGCAAGGTTGCAAGGTTGCAAGGTCTTAACAGGTCTTAACAGCAGTCGAGGTGAAGTAAACTGTTTAGTACTGAGTTTGAAACCGAAGCAGGTTTGATAGTCAATATTGATTACATTCCAGCTAAACAGGTATATTGTTTTTTAACTTTGTGCATTATACTGAAACAGTAGCAGCAACAAGTTAATTGCTTGACAGATTTTGAATTAAAAAGATTGATTGTCAAAGGTACTTGATTGATTTTGTTTGGAATAGCWGATTTAATTCTTCAACTRTTGTTGTGACAGGTACATCAAAGTACATTTTGGAAGGTTTTCAGGCATADCAAGGATTGGCTTTGTGGAATTAACATCAAGTCACAGTAGCCCAAGTGCAGCAACTGATAAGTGAAGCATACAAGTGGATTTTTAGATAGATTTTCGAGAGCAGATAAATCATATTTTTAAACAAGTGTAATATATGTATTGTAAAGTGTTGTTATTGGTTGGTTTGGACTAGATTCAGTGTTTTTGGACTTGGATTAGTTTGTTTTGGACTTAGACATTATTTTCTTCGGCTTAATTTTGTTGTGTTTTTGGTTTCTTAGTTTGATTGTGTTTAGGTTTTCTCTTTGGATCATTGTATATCTGTTTTTGTGTGTGTTTTCAGTGTTTGTGTTTTTCTATTCTTTTTGAGTTTAACTGTTCATATTTCTTTTAACTGATTTCACTGCATAGATCCTTAACTGATCAATTTTTTAAAATGGCAGTTGTATCTGAGAACTTYAGAGHGACAATTATTGCTCTGGAAAAGAGAGTTGAAGGTTATAAGGAGGAAGTATTTCTCAATGTTTTAAAGAAACATTATAAAGAAGAGTGTGAAAGCATAGAGAAGGCATTTGAGTCTAGGTTTGAAGTACTCGAGAACACTCTCCGCTATGTAGAAAATGATTTCACTGATAATTTGATGTCTTGGAGTAAAGCGAATAAAGATCTTTTTAATAAACTCAAAGAGGTTAAAAGTGCATATTTCATTGAGAATAACTCTTCAAGGAACAATTTCGATATAAAGGATTTAACTGAGAAGTTCCACAAGTCTRAGAATGGTCTGATTGAGTTTAGGAGATTATTGGGATTAGAAAAGGAAAAGGTTTCACAAGCTAAAAAGGTTTTAATTGATGCAAAGAAAGAGATGGAGATAGAAAAGAAGAGAATTATGGAAGTTGAAAGAAAGTTGGAGCTGAACGAGAAGAAGATTAACTCTCTCGAGCTAAACACCAAGATGCTTCTAAAGCAAATCTCGGATTTTGAGCAKCTTATCATTTTGGAAAGAGAAAAGAATGCTAAAGAAAAGACGGACATCTCCGAAGACTGTCAGAGCCAGCTACAGAAACTATCTGAAAGCATTGACTTAAAGCAAAAGGATTTAGACGAAGAGAAAAAGCAATTTGCTATAGAGAAAAGAAATACTTCAAAGAAGTATACAGCAATTGCAAAAGAACTTACTGAGAAAAGGAAGTGGCTTGACATAGCTTCGGAGAATGACAAGAGCAGCTCAGATGAAGAAAAGAGATAGTTGGTTAATCAGAAGAAAAGCCTTGAAATGATTCAGAAGGAGTTAGAAGGTAAACTCCTGGATACTTCAAAGAAATTGTCTGATCTAAAGACAGACYTTGAAACTGAATTGAACATGAGAACTGAACTGAAAATTAAATATGATTTAGTTACTGTAGAATGAGACCAGCTTTTACAAAAAGTTAAAGACTTTTCGTGTACTCAAAGCTCAACTGGTTCTCATTCTCAGTGTAAAACCAGCTTTTATAATTGTTCATATTCGAACAGTTATTCAATGGTTCTCCTTCTCA
>NW_020200769.1:51579-105823 GCF_001531365.2 Cynara cardunculus var. scolymus
TTGACTTTCTCTCTCAATATTCTTATGTGTTCTTGAATGCAATATCAAGATTCTGCCATTGTTATGAACTTACATGAAGATTGATCAGAGATTTCGGACACACACTGGCAAACCTTCTAAAGACTTAGTTAGAAGGGCCAGTGACTCATCAAACTTTGAAGATCAGAATCAGACAAGTCCTCATACTTAGTGGGGTCTAACCCCTTTAAAGAAAAAAGAAGAAACAAGAGGATTGGAGGAAGATAGGAGATCAACTGAAGATCCTCAAAGATCAAATCTAACAAAGAACTTTTCATTTCTATGGAATCTTTAATGAGATTCCTCTTTAGCTGACGGGAGTGCTCATTATTAAGCAATATCCCATAAAGAGAACTAAGAGAGAGACATGACTTATCGTTGGACATTTTGAGACACATAGTATAAGTATCTCAAGATTCTGGCAAGCATTCCAGGAACTTTGTCAATGTCTCAGAGCTGGAATATTTTCTTCCAACAGTCCTCAAGTCGATAAAGAGGCAGTTAAAGTGCTGATGTACTTCAGACAACGATTCATTCTTTCCACAAAGAAAGCTTTCATATTGTCTTGCTAAATTTATTTTTCTCGACTCTTGTACTTGAGAAGTACCTTCATATTGAACATAAAGTGTGTCCCACATGGTTTTCGAGGTTCTTAGTTTTATCACAGAATGATAAACCTCATCGGGAAGAGACATGGCTATTATAGATCTCACACGAGTATCTATAGCCATTTTCTTCTTATCTTTATCGCTCCATTGTTGAGGGAGCTTTGAAATTTGTCGTTCAGGAATTGCGGCAGCCGTAGCTGTTTCAGGAATAGCTGGAGATATAACATATGGAACATAGGGTCCATTCTCTATATAGTGTGGAATTTCAGGATCCACACCTTTCAAGAAGAGAGACATCCGATTCTTCCAGAGACTGAAGTTGTCTCTAATGAATTTGGGAGGTTTGGCTAGAGAGTCATTGTCGTGAAAATTGGTGCTGGTGTTTTGTAAAGCCATTTGAAAAGCAGTAAATTATCTAGAGAAAAAGAAGAAATAATAACATGCAGATAAACAACAAAACAAGACGAAAAGCAAACACTGCTCTGATACCACTTATTGGTCCCAACCAGATCTACAAGAGTTTAGAGGTGATCAGTTTGTAGCGGGGATGAATACAAACACATTAACTTTCACTTTTAGAATTATATATTGATAGAGAATGATCAATACAAATTGTTACAGATTGTTTGCGGAATAGAAAAGGTAAAGAAAAAACTTATCTAAAACAATATAGAAATACACACAGATACACTTAGCAAATATGAGAGAATTTTCGAAAGAAATAAGATAGAGAAGTGTGCTTCTTGGGTATGTGTCTTAGAATTTAGAGAGAAATTCTAACTTGCTTGTATGGCAGTGTTTGTGTGTGTGCATGAGTGAAGAGAGAACTCACTTATTTATACCTATTGCATTAAATGCAATTCAGAAGAGGCAGAACACGTGTCAAGTTTTTAGAGAAAAGCTTCTCATTTGCTACAGTGAATAGTACTATTGTCTATTTATGAGCAAACATCCTTTCATGAAGTTTGTGAGCACTAAAGTTGACTAATCGGATCTGTGCAGTACGATACTCTTGAGAGGGTATTGGTTTGTTCTTTGTGTGTGGAAGGGCAAGACAAAAACAATCGTGCATGACAAGCTTCATTTGATCGTTGAATGTTGGAATAATGCTGGAGGTCTCTTCAGCATTCACTGAGACTTATGCATTCTTCACACATATATTGACCATGTTGTAATTACTGAATACCGTTTCAGATCAGGAACGCGCTAGTCATTAATCTTCAGATTCAGTCTTCGACATTCGCTTAAGGTTCGTAGGTGTGAGTTTTGTCTTCATGAAGTATAGCTGTCGTTGTAGGATTACAATACATGTTTCAGCGTTCACTGAACAGATTCAATGATCATCGCTAGTAACTGAATAGACAGAAACATAATACTTCGATAGGTAAAAAGGATTATCATCAAATCAATGAGAGAGAGAGGATCAACAACTCCACTTTTTATTGTAATGAGTGAAAATGCCCAACTTTTAGGTGTTACATTTTCTAAAATTATTAGTACGATCTCAAGAGTTACAATATTTTATTTCATTAAAATAAAATATTTACTTATCTAAGATAATGGACAATAATTTGTCATACGTTATTTAAATGTGATTTAAAAATCAGAACTAAATTCAGTTTTGTATGGTTAACAAAAGAAAAAGTTCGCCTAACCCTTAATGGGCCGACTGATTTGATAATCAACCAAGTATAGAACAAAAAGATTCAGGTTCGATCATTCACTCTTTACGAGGGTCGCACATAAATAAATCATTTTTTAGGGTAAATCATTGTCATTTTGTATGAAAAATATAAAAAGGATGTTTATATGGTTATATATGAGTAAGGGTATTAACTTGTCAAACTTTTAATGAGTTATTCGAACTTGTTTATCTCGAGTTTGAGTTTAATAATTGTCAAGCTCGAGGTGATCTCGAACACATCCCAAAACTCATTTAACTTAATAAGCCAATCTCCATAACACTAATGTTCGTCTACGCTCATCAAAAGCTTTATTAATTTTTTTAGTCAAGCTAAGCCAAGTCCAGGCAAGCTGAGCCATTCAAGCATATACTTTATAGAAGCAATCTTGTTTATATGTTCATAAATCATGTAATGAACTCGTAAACCAATGTCGAGCTCGAACTTGAAAATTGAAAAAATATGCAAGCTCGAGCCCTGTGGAAAAGTTATTCAAGCTCAAACCCTAATGTAAAAAAAGTTAATTAAACTCGAACTATATTGTGAAAGAATTATTCGAGTACGAGACTTCGAGTCAGGTATGGATCCATAAAGTTTTTCAAATGGTAGCACCATTTGACTATAAGAAACAAATATAAAGATATCTTTTACAAAATCATCATTGGTCTGTTGTTGAGTTTATTGCTTTCATATATGAGGTCATGTGTTCAAGTATTTTATTGCATTTTTCTTTTATAAACATAATAAATATGAAATTAAAAGTTAAAAAATAAAAAAAATAACACTAATATGATTCAAACTCAGGTTTGGAATGAAAGAAAAGTCTTGGAAACTAACTCTATCAAAGGAAACTTATGTCCTCGTTGTAATTTCAAAATATATATAGTGACACACGACAAATTATTATAATGACGCTCTTCATGACTCTAGAATGTTTTAGACTACGAATGATGAATAATTAGGTGGCATGGACTACTATAGGATCTGTAATATTTTTTTTGAGAAAAGCTCTCTAATTAACAACTATTTATATGAGGGATTGACTTCCAATGAAAAAGAATGTTACAGTTAGAAACTTGTAAAAAAATCTATTAAAATGAGATGCAATACTATAATTGTTAGACTTCTCCCCTTTTGCTCTCACTTTAATTTGTTGCAATAATGAAAATGGTTGGAAATAGATGGTTTTTCCAAAGAGTTTTTGTTGGTTTAAAAAGCGAAAGCCTTTATTCCTCCCCTCTCATCTCACTCCCACTGATCACCAGAGTCGTGAAACCCCTCGTAAAAAGCCACCATTCGAAGCTGATAAGCGCAATCGGTTTCTCCTTACAGCTTGGATCTACCGACAATGAGGAGATTTTTCAGCAGAGGCACTTCCAATGATTCATCTCCACAAACGCCACCGACGGCGTCTTCTCCAACCCCTCTTTTTTCTCCATCGACTGCCGTTGCTTCCGGCCCTGCGAGACCCATTCGCCTCGTCTATTGCGACGAGAGAGGGAAGTTTCAGATGGATCCAGAAGCTGTTTCTGTTCTTCAGCTTGTTAAAGAACCCGTCGGTGTCGTTTCAGTTTGCGGTCGTGCTCGGCAAGGAAAGAGTTATATCTTGAATCAGGTGCTTTTTTTATTTTCTTAATAGGAGAAACTTAGGGTTTTCTGATTAACTGTTTTTAGAAATACTTGTTGCATGATTTCTTAATTATGTGCTATTTAGTTTGTAATTTTGAAACGAGGGTTTTCGGTGCATCTTTTACTTGTGGAACTGGTTACTCGGTAGAAATGTACTAAGGGGGTGTTTGGGATTGCTTATTTGAAACAACTAATACTTTTCTACAAAGTCCTTGTTAAAAGACTTCTTATTACGGTTTTGGCACCGGTGTAAGTGTTTATCCAAACACTCAAGAGTGCTTATTACCGGTGTGTCAAACCAGAATAAGTCAATAAGTTGTTTTTATAAGCAATCCCAAACACCCTTTAAAAAGTAGTTTGTTGGCTCCAATTTTAGGGTGTTACTAAGAAATAAGTAATTGAACCATGATGTTTATACATGGTTAATTATTCTGAAGCTAGGGTTTTAGGGGGACTGTTGAATTCTTCTTAGGGAATTTGTTATTTAATTGCTAAGCAGTAGATTATAGGATATAGAGATTAGTTGAATCGGCCCCGGGCGACATGCGTGAATTGCCTTCTATTTCATTTATAGAGTTCACAATCCACTCTTTTTTCCCTGCATCCGTGACAAATTTTATTTGTCTTATTGACACTAGGTGATGCATGGCTACCGAGTTTGTGGTTTTTGGTAGTTTGTTGCTTGTTCCAAGTTTTGGGAATTGTGGCTAAATAGTTGGTTATGTAGGGTTAAATCAATAGTCTAGGTACAATGTGGTAGGACTACATGAATACTCTATATGCTCGACCACTTCACGTATAGTACGTAGTATACTCCTATATGCTAATATAAGTTGTCTAAAAGAATTGTGAAAGCTATTGGTTGTCATGTAATACTCCCTCTCTTCTAATGACATATATTACGTATGTGGCTAGGAATTCTTTTACAATTTTTTTACTAATAGCAATCATGTTTTGATGGACTTCCGGTCATGCCATGGTGGAAAAGGGGTGGAGTGTGTTGATCTCACTTCTGAATTTCCTTTAAGTTTCTCTCCTCTAGCACCCCTACAGGATGGTAATTGTTCTTTCTATTGGCTATATATCTGTACAATGCCACTTCAAGCTACCTTCTTGATGTATTTAGCCAGTGATGGATTCCTAGCCATAGAATGAATCAAGGAAGTAAGGACATTTCAAGACCAAAGCAAAGCATATGTGGCACTTGTATATTAAACTAATTTTGTACCAACGAGCATAGAGGCTAGCAAGTCATTTGTGGTCAAAAGAGGGCATTTAACGTAGGGCATCTTAAAATGGAATTTCTTGCAACTTGAAATTATTATTGAGTGAATGGTGTATTAGATATTACATTCTTTTGCTGTAGAAAAGAGATACTCTAGCACCCCCTTCGAGGCTATAAACCAAGGCCCGAACGGTCGAATGGTATTGTATACTCAACTATGGCATGAGCTTGGGAAAGCTCCAGCTGCTCGAAGAGCTGGAAACACTTGTAACTTTTCAGTGTAATTGGATAAATTGCCATTGTGATTAAATTGTTAGATCAGATTCATGTGGGTTCTGATAACTTATAGGTCAACAAACTTCACGCACAAATCAGGAAAAATATAATATAGGACAAAATGTATTAAATAACAAATAGCTTTTTGAAATGTTCCAATTTGGTTGCTCAACTTTTTTTTGGGTCCTATCGAGTCATTAAACTCTCAATTTTGTCCCACTTTTGAGGCAAGTCGACCCATTTACCACCTTACGATGTGGACTTCATCTTGTTCAATCTTTCTGAAATGTCAAAATACTTAATTTTTTAATTTTACCAACCTCGTCTCCGGTAAGAAACCAAACAACATCGTCCTTTTCTTCGATGTTGGTTAGACCATTCTTGACACCTTTTTTGGTGCTTGGGTCTTTAGAATACAACAATGCTGTCAGTGACCACCGAGGCATAGGACGGTGGAGATCCATTCGGTTTTCGGATTAGGCTACCCCCGAGACTATACCGATGGTTTGGATTTGAGAAAGAAGGTTAAATTTGATCTTACGGCCATTATCAAATCTAAATGGGATTATCATCATTTTATTTAAGCTGTGTTCTGAAGCGGAGTTATATCTTGTACGAACCTTCGGGAACTGGAAAATCCAGTTTCATTGCAACGATGGTAAAATCATGTCATATTACGTTAATGCTAGTGACCTCTCCTCTCGAAAGTCAAATGATTCCGATATGAAAATGCTTTTATTACAAACTACAAGCAAGTCAGTGGCCGTTGTTGATTTACGCATCAGATTTGACCGCATGGAGTTTATCAGGAATTTTGAACTTCATGGATGGCATATTTAATCATTGTGCTGGTGACGAGAAAGTATTGGTTCTCATGATGAATAGTAAAGAGAAGACCAATCTGGGGATTTATGGCCTGGCATATCAATTTAGGGTTTTTTTTTTCTTTTATCAGACGTGCCTTAATTACTCGGCTAAATGAACATGATTGAGCCCACACATCATCTGGTAACTGGTTGCCACCCAAATAGGTCTACTTGTCACAGCATTGGGACAAAGAATGAAAGTTTAACGACTCAACTGGTACAGAACAGGCTGCGATGGACATTGTGGAGAGTTGGCTGCTATTCAGTGCATTTTGCCTTATGATATACAAAGTAAGGGTGAAAGTTTTATAGAATGTATGATGTATCAATAAGGGGATGTCTTACCAATATGAAGGCAACCAGATGGGTTACTGTTTCATTAATTGATTCATATTGTTTGTTTCATAAATTGTAGAATATTGTTGATTTTGACGAATATGGATATAGTAACAACAGAAAACAATTACGCTTCACTGCTGAAGTAGCTGAGTTAGACGAGTTTGCTATAGTCGGCCTCTCTTCCAACAATCATACGTGAAGCTATAGTGGGCCTTTTTTGTCGGACAATCGCATGTGCCTGTCAAACATATATTTTCAACTTTTTGAAGTATCACTTGAAGTCTGGAGGCATGGTTTGGGGTTGAGAACATGGAAGATACTTGGTATCTTTTTGGAGATATAAATCAGGAAGTAACAGGAACACATAAGCTAAGCATAGTTGTAACACCCCACATTACACATTGCATATAACACATACTTCATTTAAAGAAATACATGTATTACTCCACTTAGGTCCCATAGTACAAGAAATTAATGTCCGAAGTACACAATCAAAAATTCCAAAATACAAATTCTTGTACTACATAACATATATCTTCAAAACTATATTTATCTATAAGCTGATCTTCATATGGTTAAGCACATAGGAAAATATTTACATTTTCTCTCATGTAACCCAGTTGAACCTGCAATACATATTAGAAAGACAAAATGAGGGTTAGACCTAAAGGTCTAGTGAGATCCCTTTTTCCTTGTAATTGCAGGGTGAAGATCATCAAAACTTTATTAAAAATCAATTTTTCATATAAACAGAAACATAATCTCATAGTTCACAACGACCAGCGCCCCTCTGGTTCTAAATGCCAAATTTGACGTAGGAATAGTTTATTTAGCAAAAAGTAGGGCCAGAGCCCCTCTGGTTCCACATAACTCTTTTCCAAATACTTTTCATCAAAAGCATGGTTATTCAAAACCTCTGGCCATAATTATTCCCTTCTCAATAACATCATTACTATCATTTCCAATAAGAACGATATTCTTGAATCTTTAAATCACAAAGAAATAAGGACTCAGAACCATTGTAATCTTAAGGGATATAATAGTGAGAGCTGTAACCATAATCACACACACACAAATGCCACCCTTATATCCAAAGGTACACCTCTCCTTGATATGCCACTCTTTTATCCGAAGGTACACCTCTCCTTGATATGCCACCTTTATCCCATTGTACACCTCTTTTTGATATGCCACTCTTATTTCCTCATCAAAATCTATAGATTATTTCCAATAAGGACAGACCGGAGTCACAACCGTCCTGAAGGAACATCATCTATAGTTTTAGCCAGTAACAGTTTCAAAACAGTTTTTATATCAAAACTTTGAAACTCCAAAATCATAAGTTTTTTTAATCCACTTCCTGAATTCAAAACCCTTTAATTTCTTAAAATAAAATATTACTTCAACTGTTCAGAAAGAAACAAATATTTCTTATATTACCAAAGCAGATCCAACTTGTACAGACGGCTTGTATCCGGACAACACATGTCCGGACAGACTTGGCCGAACTCTCCATCCGGACAACAAAACACAAGACAGCATCTGGTCATACCTTCTCTGGACAACATAGTATCCGGGCATAAAAATACTCATCGGTCAAAGTGACCGGACACGCCCTATCCGGACAACACTATGTGGTCGGACACCCCCTATCCAGACAACACTGTGTCCGGATACAAATTCATTTTATTCAAATCCGGTCAACATTGTGACCGGGCTTACTCCAATCCGGTCAACATTGTAGCCGGAGATGAGTCCTAATCTGTCAAAGAAGATATTCAAGAACAAAGTAGTAATTTCAACATAGCAAACTATAAACCAGTAATAAATCATATGTAAAGGATGTCTGAAAACACTCACCTTATGCAATTATCAGAGTTTTGAAAGAAATGACAATACGAATCAGAATGCTTCCAAATCTCCAATTCCAAGCTTAGCAAGCAAAAACCCTTAGAGAAACTTTACTCGCAATTTCTTTCTAAAAGTGGCAAGAAGTTGCCTTTTCTCAAAATGGTGATATTTATACCCTTCCTTTAAAAAGGAAGGCGGCTGAACTTTATGCATGTTTCTCAATTATCACTCATGCATGCATATGTACTAACTATGCATGCAAACCATGCACCCATAGAATATACACCATATACTTTCATGCACACATATATTTATATTTTCTCACCACCCTTACATGCATGAAAATATACACATATTTGCATATTAATTTTATGTAAGCATATATTCACATGATCAAATATAACAATTTATCACATATTCACGTAATCACATATCAAATAACCACATAATAATTACCTCGGGTGATAACCAGAATCCAGTTATCACAATAGCAGATTAAAATTTTGGTACTAGGAGTCTATTTACGAAATAGTAACATCATTTCAAAAATTACAATTGAAAAATGAAACCTTGTTGAGGTAGCTTTTTGACATCTATGAGGTTTCCTCTACAAGTGAAGTTCATTACTGCAACATTGGTAAAAGGTAAATTCCTGTTTGGGACACCAAATTGAGTTTATAGAGGCTGTTAGCTTTTGGTTTTAAGAAGTACACAGGAACAGACTACTGATAAGTGGTAAATGAGGCCTGTTGTGGTGCCGATATGATTTCTGTCACAACCTTTATATCTGCAGACTGCAGGTCGTGTGACGTAATGGCTTTACATTGTTATAAGATTTTTCTATCTATGAGAAAAACCTATCTTTTCACATTTTATTTGTTTTGCTGAGATTACATTGATATGAAATTCCATATGTTTTACATTTATTAATACATGACCTTTCACCTTCATGCTAAGTAGCAAAATTGATCAACTTCTGTTTTTTTTTGTAGCTTCTTGGAAGGAGTAGTGGATTTCAGGTGGCATCAACTCATCGTCCTTGCACAAAAGGGCTTTGGCTGTGGAGTACCCCTTTAAGAAGAACTGCTCTTGATGGAACTGAATACAATCTTTTACTGATAGATAGTGAAGGAATTGATGCTTATGATCAAACGGTTGGCTCAACTTCTAAAATATCTAGTTCATCTTGTTCAACTTGAGTACAACAACTCACGTTCCTTTTCTGTAAATCGTTTGATGATCAAACGGTTGGTAAATCATTTTTTTCCATGTGCCATTTTCAGGGAACATACAGCACTCAGATCTTCTCTCTAGCTGTACTCTTATCAAGCATGTTTATATACAACCAGGTCGAGTTTTTGAATAATGTCTTGATTCATTCTGTATACAGCTGTTACTTCATCTCACTTTTCATGCCTTTCTTCTATCAGATGGGAGGTATAGATGAGGCTGCACTTGATCGCCTCTCTCTTGTTACTGAAATGACTAAGCATATTCGTGTCAGAGCTTCTGGGGGGAAGACTACAGCTTCTGAGCTTGGACAGTTCTCCCCAATATTTGTCTGGCTTCTAAGGGTACATTCATGCCGCTTCTTTTTTTATGATCTCTTGACTTACAGATGTGAGGTGTTCAAGAAGTCATTGAGTTGTTGATCTTAGTGACATTACATCATCAGCTACTGCTATTATTGTGTTTTTCCTTAAATATATATTCCAAAAGTGCAGGACTTCTATCTGGATTTGGTGGAGGATAATAGGAAAATAACTCCACGTGACTATCTAGAGCTGGCTTTGAGGCCAGTACAAGGTGGTGGAAGAGATGTTTCTGCCAAAAATGAGGTTACCTCTTAAGCTCAATCTCTACTCGCTACTACTATTATTACCATTACTCCTCCTTGGTTCATGTAATCGCTGGTTTTAGATTGTAAATATTGTTCTATTTTGCACATGTTTTAGATTCCTGAACAATAGATGATTGATAATTGATAGATTCGAGAATCCATCCGAGCTCTCTTTCCGGACAGGGACTGCTTCACTCTTGTGCGACCTTTGAGCAATGAAAATGAGCTCCAGCGGCTTGACCAAATATCAGTCAGTAGTCTCTTTCATGAACACAAATATTTATTATTATAGTATCACGGCTCCTTGGAATATTGTATTTAGCTTTAGCCTTTTTAAATGTTATTGGCACATATAGATGGATAAATTGAGGCCAGAATTCAAATCCGGACTGGATGAGCTAACGAGGTTTGTTTTTGAGAGGACTAGGCCCAAGCAGCTAGGGGCCACAGTTATGACCGGACCCATTTTTGCTGGCATTACTCAATCCTTTCTAGATGCTCTCAACAATGGTGCAGTGCCTACAATAACTTCCTCATGGCAGGTTAGTTCTTAAAGCAATTTCTTTGTCCTCATGGCAATCTTCTATATCATCGGTTTGATTGTTGCTGTTTATCTGACGACTCATTATTTTGCAATTTGGAATTGATGGTTGTGAGGACCTACTTTGGAGGGACCCCACTTTCTTAAGAATTTTTCATGATCTTTTACAATCAACCCTGTAATTCTAGTGATGTGATAGCTAACTGTGTCTTCATCTTTCAGAAGCATTAGTTGATGTTGTATAGTTAATTTGATATCGAGGGAAAAGATATGGCAACAAATGTTACTTGAGGTTGAGATAGCTTAGTGCTCAAATGTCTATTTATCTGCACAATGTTGCTGATACAGATCTCATGGTCTCCACCTCCTTATGAAGTGGGAGATTCAGATATGTTATTTCAGCACTTCACAGCTTGATGCATTCATATAATCATCATGATTTCTCTATTCTGCTTTGCAAATTGGGGTCAAGTTCTCAGCTATTTACATTTTGCAGAGTGTTGAAGAAACAGAGTGTCAAAGGGCGTTAGAATATGCTACAGAAGTTTACAAGTCTTCTTTCGACCGTACAAGGCCCCCTGAGGAAGTATGTTCTTTTTGTTCTCTTCATTTTTTTCTTTTTACTCGGTGGTCACATGAGTAATATAGTTCACTTTGCAAATGCTTGTAGGCTGCAATACAGGAAGCACATGAAGAGGCTGCTCAGAAGGCTGTGGCTGCTTTTAATTCAACGGCAGTAGGGGCTGGTTCTGTTAGGCAAAGATGTGAAAAGCGTCTTCATACCTTTTTGAGAAAAGAATTTGAGGTAGCTTTTCTGGTTTTGTTATATTGTTAAGATATTATAGTTTCTGTAGATTCACATCATGTAACACCCCTAAAATTAGAAGAATAGCAACTTGAAAAAACTTGATATATAAACAACAGCTACAAGTTTTTGCCTAATAAAAGAATAATTTAGGTCGGTTGTTACAAGGGTGAATGAACAGGTTTAAGGTTAACAACTTTCTAATCTAATTCATACCACGAATAGATTATGATCGGGTGTCACTAAATCTCCAAATATCTGCTATCTCCAAGTAAGGTGTCCCAAAAATGCTAAAAGCTCTATGTGCCTCTAACCGACACCAAATCAACTCTATCAATCCTGCCACTCGAACCTGAGATTCATGACAATAAGAACAAGTGTTAGGCTAACAAGCCTAGTGAGTTCAAGCATATAATCAAGCAATAACATCCATATGCATAGATGAACGTTACATAACGCTCCGCGTATAGCTTCTCATTTACTCATGTTACACCAAGGGAGTTTCACCACCGAACACCTATAATAAGAGTCCCAAGGATTCGTTCTTACATGTACAGGGGAGAGTTGTTTCCATTAAACATGGTGGAATAAAAAAGTAGGCCATGATGTCAATGTTGTCGTGTAGCACCTCACAACCTCCGTCTTAGTGCCTACCGACCTCGAATAGAGTTTCACCTCAAGGTTAGTGTTGATCTTAGTGCCTACCCCTCGGGGTTACACCTCAAGGCTCAACGACCTTAGTGCTATTCCACTTGCCACTAGGAGTCCCTTTCAATGAATATCATTCTTTAACACCCAAAATCGCCTTAATTGAAGTGAGTGATCAGGGGGAGATATACATCAAGAAAATAGGTCCAAACGGGCTTAAATAGCACCAGGCCAAGTGGCGTGACCGTAGTCGCTGGCCAGGTTGCTTGTGTCTCTTGCCGATGCAAACGGTCTCCCACGCGACCTGTTCCAACCTAGGTCGCCCCACTCACTTTTTCTCCAAAACCTGTCCAGCTTGATCCTCCAGAACTCAAGTTGTGGGAACCCCTGGAGATCTTAAAATTCTCTATTTTGCCACCCAGAAGGCCCTGAATCATTCTAAGGTACATATATACCATTAAACTCCAAAAATTAACATTGTTCACGCCCAAATGTGTTTCAGAAATCCATAAAAGACATTGATGCAAACAAGGGTCTAACACATCAACTATTCATTACACATGTCTCACCTCTCTCAGTATCTGCAAAACATATCTGGAGATGAAAAAGCTGCAGAGTAGTAGCTAATTGATTGATGACAACATGAATCTTTAACAATCAATACTAACAATAGTGGTTGTTAGAATTATTTATACGTAGTTCTAAGTCCACAAGTATTTCTAATGTTTCTGTTCTGAATATCTAAAGTTGACTTCTGAGATATTTGGAGAAATAAACAATTTGATGATTCTCCATGCAAATGTGTACAGAGTTCATAGAATCATGGATGTCATCATGTTAATAAGCCAATTAGATAGACTACCATCAACCTGATAGTGAAAGAACAACCAGGTTTCTAACAAACTAGGATTGCTTCAACATATAATTAGATAGACTATCTTCAACCTGATAGTGAGAGAACAACATTGATCACCTTTAACTTGGTACATACCACATCCAACCATGTGTCAAACTGTACTATGTCTAAGTGCTTGCAACTTATTCTGCGTAGGGGTTTGTGAACTGAAGTTTTGTTGTTGCTCATCTCTTCAGTAAAGCCCATTCAAGTGCAACTACTGGGTGCTGTGGTTTTGAGGGATGGTGTTGTTTCAGTTGTTTCATTTTTTGTACATCTTTTGATCAGCAGAGGGTATGGTTTATAATCGCAACTGGAGTCATTCATCCTCTGTTTTTATAACAAGACTCCCTCCGTCCCCCGGAAGCAACACTTTTGAGTTGCTTTTTAACAATGCAATGTTTTTTTTTGTAGTCTCCTTTCAAAATTGACCTATTTTCTCATTAGCAAGCATTGCAAGATATTGGTGAACTCGAGTATGGTGCTCAAGTTTTTGCAAATTTGTCTTGCTTTTATTACACCATGTTCATGTCAAAAGTTACATTTTTGTCGGACCAGGAGTATTTATTATGGCCGGATAAATCAGTACAGTTTAAAATGAAGTTCATGCAACTATATCTGTAGTCATTTTATCAATTAATACATGCTATAAACTATTAATGCAGGATTACAAAAGGGAGGCCTTTATGAAGGCTTACATGCAATGCTCAAATGCCATACAAAAAATGGAGAAAGAACTAAGAACAGCTTGCCAAGCACCTGCTGCAAAGTTCAGTGATATTCTGAAGGTAATAGTCATACTGCTTTCTATGCATGAAAGTTTAGCCTATTGGCTCTCCATGCTGAATGTTTCTGAAAGTTGTTTGCTTTTAGGATTGCTGAGAATTGTGTTAAATATCCATATGTCTGGATGTGTTCATGTTTTTCTGTATTATCATTTCACTCTAAGGTTGCTAGTATTGACTGAACTTGTAAGATTTTAAAACAACAATTTAAGTTTTGACATTCCAATATTCTCAAATTTTTGTTAGCAGCACCTTTAAAGTTGTATGTGAAACAAGGTAGTCCTTGCTTTAGGGCAATTGTTTGCTTCTCCTCAAATGTTCTCAGTAGTCTTTCTGTTTATTTCGTATGATTTACTTGTTTGAATTAGTTTAAACACAAAGGATGTATGGACAGGTTTCTATGGATGAATATCTTATCTTATTCTGGCTTAGTTTGAAGAATAGAATCATCAACAAGGATGTTGTCATAAGAAAAGAGGACAGCGATCAGGAAGTCCTATTGAATTCGAAAGTAACTCTATAGCATGGGGATGAGACTTGCTATGATTTATGGCATAGAGCTATGGGCTACCAACAGGGAAGGATAGAATTAGAACTGATAGTAAATGGAAAAAGTTGGGGGAGCACCAACACCACCTGAGATGGTTTAATTATCTCAAACGTAGATCTGGGAATGTTTCCCTTTGAAGAATACACTCTTACCAAGAGGATGTTTCTAGAAGACATGGGGTTTAGCCAAGATTGACCTGGGAAACTAATGAAAGTTTATGTCTATCAAATAAGTTAGCCTTTAGATAGGAGTTACGAGGATGCCATTCATGTCACAGAACTATATGGGGGTTAATCTCTTCATAATTTCTTTAGTGTTTCATTTTTAGCCTAGCTCGTCTTGCTTGGTACAAGAGGGTTGATTTTGATAGAGGGTCTAACTAAAAACACATAAAAGTACCCAAGCTTCCAGATTCATGTCTTGTATGCTGGTGACTTCTTCTGAAAGAATAAAATGTTTAAATGAAGTCCCTATAAAACTTGGGGTGCATATTTGAGCCTATGAACTTCTGGCTGAAGTTAACTCAAAAGTTTATAACAAGCCTATCAACTTCCCAATCGGTGAGATGTTGGGTTATTCTGCCTGCCTTAAAAATTTTCTTATAATTTTTTGATCATATCAATCTATTGTTGATGAACCGTAGTCAAAATATTGACTCTTTAAGAAGAATAAAGAGGTCGATCACTGAAGATGCTCCAACCTCAGCTCTCTTCATCCTTGTTCCATCTTTACCCACATGCTCTACTGCGTTCTCCTAAAGCTATTTGCCATCTGATTGTGTTTCAACGTCTTGGTCGCCATTTGCTCGTGTCTTCTTCGGCACTTCTATTATTTTAGGTGTCCTAATTCTTTCGTGACTGATTGTTCTTTTCTGGTGAAAAATGATTTGTATTGAAAAGGATCTTGAAGAAATCTATAATTGAAATTACAATTGTCTTGAAAGGCTTGAAGAAATGGGTGAAGATGACTTCCCTAAATTAAAATCAACGAATTATGACTCCTGCCCCTAGCTAATTGAACAATCTACTATTCTGATTGAATGAAACCACAGTCCATTTAGAAGCAAATAAATGAATATTAAAAAAACTCATTGATTTGGATGCAAGCATTAGAAATAGATGACCCATAAATTCTACACATTTTGTTTGAACCTGCACACATAAGGTTTGATGAGTTTCAACCTGCAAGGGTTGATCTTGAAGTCCCTGAATGTTGAGAAAACATTTCTGTGACAACCAAAACCATTGGAGAGCTGTTTGAGGGTGTCAAAGATGATTGACCCAACACCAAATAATAGACATCGGGAGACCATGCCACAATTTGGGTAGAATATTCAGAGATGCATTACCTGTCAAATGAATGCAATGAGGAAAGCAAAATACAAAGCCAGAGGAACTATTCTATAATTGAACCCAAGCTCCTGGAATATTGCAGAGGATAGAACCAGAACTTTGATTCAACTACCTAATGCACAGGAGACCAATCAGAGACTTGAAACACCAACCTGAAAATGAAGACAACCTTTGCTGACTGATGACTGATTTTGCTGCTCTTTCTTCACTGCCTAGTAACATCATCTTCATTTCCACATGCTTTTCTTTTCCTTGCTGCCACATATCTACATTCTAGCATTAACATAAAACTTCCAATGGTTCATCTTCTTCACTGCCAATTTTTAGTTCAGTTTCAGTTTTGGACTCATGAGAAGATTGCTACGTATTTTTATTCAGCATAGGTTGGTCTGCAGACTTGTATCAAGGAATTGTGTGTTTTGAGATGGAAAGGAATATGAAGATTTGGTTGTGGTTTGCGAGAATCATAGCTTTGTGGGGGATTTATTGCTATGGTTTATCTTAATTTTGTGACTATGAATGAAGGAAATTGAAGTCTATAGATCGTGTGATAAAAACTTCATTCTTGTCGTGGCTGGCATGGGACATATGTTCTTGGTAGTGTGGATACACAGAAGAGGAAGATGATGAGTAGCTAGAAGGATGAGTTTAGTAACTGCCATCAAGGAAGAGCATCTCCGCGAGTTCCACCTTTTAGTTCAGATAATGCTTACTATGGCGTACTAATTGAACCTTAGTAAGGGTGAAGAGGTTATCTCATTGCTTCATATCGTAGTAGTTAAGGTGTATGCAATGGCGCGCGGTGGAGCACATATTCAGCTTAGCACCTTGCTGCACAGGTTGGTGTAACTTAGGAAAGTGGTGCATGCCATTTGGGATATGTGCATGGTTTGGGAGCAACAAGTATCACAAACTAGGTTTAATCATTTTTATTCGGCCCAAGTATTTTAAGAAAGGCCAAGAGATTATATTAAGCCACTGCCCATTTAAAAAAAACTTGAAAAGCAAGAGTTTGACCTAAAAAACAAAGAAAATAACAGTCTAACGAAATAGTGAAGACCTAAAGAGTTTGTGTAATTTATGACCTACATTATGACTAACTTGTTGCCTTACGGGTGGCTAGGCAGGTGACTTGTCGCCTAGGCTTTTGGACTTGACTCTGTTGTGTTGACAACCATATGATATAATGCTTGAATATTATGCGGATGTCCACCATTACAACTGTCTTCTCCTAGTGTATGCCTTAATAGTCTGTTGTGACAAGAATTTCATTCATGTATTATTACTTCTATCCACCCACCCACTTCACTTCTGACTCAAGTGTCAAACAAGTATTTCTCTTATTCAGATGTGACCTGGATGTTTATAGTTTTTTTGAATTATTATTTAATATTTTTATCCCCATGATTTGTCTTTCCAATACGTTCTCTACTACAACCAACTGTTGTCATCAAAAATTTTGACTCCGTAAATATTCTAATTTGGAAGGGAACTATTTGACACTTACTGACATTTACGTTTATAATTTTAACATATTCATATGATGGCATGGTTTTAGATCTTGTAGCATGTTAGTGGTTAAACTTTTTCCTATAGGGTTTATTTTGTTATATGGAAATGGGATTTTGGATGTGTAATTATGTTGATCAGACTCATGGTCCAATTATACCTCAAAACTTGTTTTCATGTCTCCGTAGTCATGGGAAGACTTGACATAATAAGTAACGTATTGATTGTGAAGATACCTGATGATTCAGTCTTTGTCATATAGGCTCTTGATCAGCTTTTAAACAGCTATGAAGCAAGTTCATATGGTCCAGAAAAGTGGCAGAAGCTAGCTTCTTTCTTACGGCAAAGGTTTGGCTTTCATATTTAGTTAATCTTCTTTGCTAGCTTTTCTGTATATTTTGACGTTTTGTTTTTCTTTTGGACTTTTAAGCTTGGAAGGTCCAATCCTCGACTTTGTGAAGAAGCAGATAGATCATATTGCCACAGAGAAAAGTTCTCTTCAGTTAAAATGTCGCTCAATTGAAGATAAAATGAGATTATTTACCAAACAATTAGAAGCTAGTGAGAAGTATAAATCCAATTACATAAAACGCTATGAGGACGCCATTAATGACAAGAATAAGCTTGCAGAAGAGTACATGAGCCGAATTGCGGATATAAAAAAGAACTCTAGCTCATTAGATGAAAGATGCTCCAGCTTATCAAGAACGCTTGAAGCTGCCAAACAGGAATCTGTGGAATGGAAAAGAAAATATGAATTGGCATTATCTAATCAGAAAACTGGGGAGGAACAGGCTTCCTCGGAAGTAGCAAATCTCAAGGCCAGGAGCAGTGCGGCAGAGGCAAGATTAGCTGCTGCACGAGAACAAACCATGTCTGCTCAAGAGGAGGCAGATGAATGGAAACGCAAGTATGATGTCGCTGTCAGAGAAGCAAAGAATGCACTTGAGAAGGCAGCTGCTGTGCAAGATCGTGCAAGTAAACAAACCCATCATCGTGAGGATGCTCTACGAGCAGAATTTGCTGGCACATTGGCTGGCAAGGTGGAACATCTTTCATGTTTTATAGTTGTTAAAAGTGTTGAAAACTTGTTCTCTTTTAACTGCAAATGAAATTGCAGGAAGCTGAAATAAAAGATAAGGCATCGAAGATAGAACAGGCTGAGCAGCGTGTAACTACTCTGAGCTTGGAGTTGAAGGTGGGGTCCTTCTAAGTAGCTACCTATACTTGAAATCATCCTCAATAACATGTAAATAGTTATCAACTTCTTTCACCATCATACTTGGCTCTCATTGCAAATGAACCTTATCTTTTGTGAAAGTATGCAGAAAAGGAAAAAATAAAGCATTTTGCAAGAATGAGTCATTTTGGATGAGAATGCCAACTAAGATGGTTTTCTTTTGCATCTATATATAGATGACTAGTCTAAAATCACTTCTTGTTGCAAACCGTAATGTTCCTCGTGGCATTCTTGCAATATCAGCGGTTAGCATGCAAAAAAGCCAAAAATGATGGTTCAAAAAGTCGACCACTGCAGGGGGGGATCTATGTGGAAGCATAGGTGGCTCATGCCACTGCTTCATGGTTCAATCATAGTGGAAAAAGAACTATGTTTTTCAAGGGTGCCACCGTAATGTTTCTTCATGGCCCCCTATATATTTAAAATTAAACTTATACAGTAAGTTTTTGATGGTTGAGCTGGTCTAAGTCGCTGGATTAACCTTTCTTGTTCGAAAAGGCATGTGTTCGGATCCCCCCCTCTAGCAAAATTTCCTATTTCAAAGCTTTTAATTTTGGGTTTCAGTGACTTCTGTTTTTCATTGGAAGAAGGCAGCAGTGAGAAGGGTCGAACCCACGATCTTTCCTTGCAAATGAAGCAACCAACCAACTGATGTATTATAATTTTGTGAAAAATAGCTTCCTCTGGTCATATGGTGCCACTGTTTGAAATTTTTTTGGGTCCACCTTTGGACTCACCACTCCATGGAAATATCATGTATGTAACTTGTTTATCATGCACTAATGGCTAATGCTATGTACTCTGATCATCAGGCTGCAGAGTCGAAGATAAAGAGTTATGATCTGGAAATATCTGCTTTAAAAAGTGATATCAAGGAGTTGGGTGAAAGGCTTGAAAGTGCAAATGCGACGGCTCAATCATATGAAAGAGAAGCGAGGATTCTGGAGCAAGAACGAGTTCATTTGGAGCAGAAATATCGATCTGAATTTGACCGGTTCGAGGAAATCCAGGAAAGATGTAGAAATGCTGAAAAGGAAACTAAAAGAGCATCCGAGTTGGCCGACATTGCCCGGGTGGAGGCCGTTACTGCTCAAAAAGAGAAAAACGAGATTCAACGGTTAGCAGGTGAAAGGTTGACAGAAATCACAAGGCTCGAGAGGCGTATTGAGAGCCTCGACCGACGAAAAGAGGACTTGGCTGATGAATTAGAGCGATATCAAGCTGCCGAAATGGATGCTATATCGAAAGTCAGACTTTTAGAGGCAAGAGTTGAAGAAAGGGAGAAAGAGATTGAAACACTACTGAAATCAAACAATGAACAGAGAGCAAGTACTGTACAAGTCCTCGAAAGCCTTTTAGAAACCGAGCGGGCAGCGCGGGCAGAAGCGACTAATAGAGCAGAAGCACTTTCAGTTCAGCTACAAGCCACCCAAGGGAAGCTCGATTTGCTCCAACAACAGATGACCACCGTCCGCCTTAATGAATCTGCGTTGGATAGCAAACTCAGAACAACTTCTCATGGAAAACGATACAGGGTTGAAGATAATGAAATGGGTACGGATTCCGTTCAAGAACTTTACGATGATAGAGATAGAGTTATACGTGGAAACAAGAGGTCCCGTAGTACAACTAGCCCGTTAAAGTTTGTTGCCAACGAAGATGGTGGTTCGGTGTTCAGAGGCAACGAAGACGACAGTAACCACAGTCAACAAACCAGTTCTGAAGATCACACCAAATTCACCATTTTGAAATTAAAACAAGAGCTCACAAAACACAATTTTGGTGCAGAGTTGCTTCAGTTGAAGAATCCTAACAAGAAAGATCTCGTCGCTCTTTACGAGAAATGCGTTCTCCAGAAATCTTGAAAATGGTTAGTTTGTCTAACCACCACCACAATTCATCATCTTTAAACTGAATACAAATCATCTGTCCCTCCCAGTCTCACCAATTAACTCCAGACACTTACTTTATTTAATATACACATTATTACTTTATTTAATATACATTTCTATAATGGGAAATCCACCAAAATAGCCATTTATGGCAAAGAGATTAAAGAAATAGCCAATTTTTCGAAGTTTATAAAGAAATAGCTGTTAAGATTGCCAATCAAGGCCGCCAATTGGCGGAATCCACTTTTTGTGAGATCGTGGGTCCAACCTAGCAAAAAGTAGCACCGGTCCACCCTAAAACCCACAATTCAAAATGTTGCCAAAAAACTGTAGTTTTGGCGAAATTTGGCGGAATCCATGTGTCATCATCTGATTGGTTTGCAAACCTCGTCGTTTGGCCCACCATATGTCAAAAAGTGTATTTAGCAAAATTCTAGGCTACTTTTTGCACCTCGTAAAAATGGCTGTTTCTTGGCCTTTTTGCCAAATAAATGGTTATTTTGGTGGATTTCTCTTATTTAAGTAATACATATATTTCTGCTTCAATAATACTTGATGATGGGTCAGAGGTTGATTGGTGTAGAAGGAAGGAAACAGAGTTTGGGGACGGGTAATTTGCATATGATTTAGACTAATGCAGGAGCTCACAAACACATTTGGTTGCAGGGTTGCTTCCATAGAAGAATTCCGACCTAATGGCTCTTTTTGGAAGATAACAGAAATCTTGAAACTGCAAGTTTATCAACTTCGGTGTGTGTAATCTAATGTAAGTTACAAGTTTAGTGTATTCTTTAAGTTATTCTGCACATACGAGTTATGGAAACTAGATCATAGAAACAGAGTTGTGACTGGCGGCAGTTTGGCAGTTGTACGGGTCCAGGTTATATCAACTTGATTCGGGCTTTGATGATTTCAGGCTCTGGTGTTTTCTTAACATTTGTCACTTCTTGATCTCAGGTGTGTTATCAATAATAGGTTAGTATAGCTTGATTTATTGTGGTTTTATGGTGGTGGTGGAAGTTGGGATGGAAGATTTATCTGTGGTGGTTTTTGGTTTGGTGGCTGGTGCAAGTAATGAATGATTCAGAAGGACCGAGGTATATAGCATCTCTAATTTGGTCATTAGTATGTACCTTTTTTTTTAATATTTGACACTTTTTTTTTGGTTTCAAATTGTTGAAAGATGATTGCTAATTTGGTCTTAAATGGCTTTTGGGATAAAAAAATGAAGCGTTGTACATGTGGGTTGGGGTGTTTGTTATTCGGGTCGAGCCAAAAGCCTGTCTGGTTGAAATCTTTCTGGTTATTTGGTTTGGTTTTTGGTTTTCGATCTTGGGTGAAACTGGAATTAATCTCTAGTTTAGCGGTGTGGTTTTGGTTTGGGTGTTCTTTTTCCAATTATCTGTTTTGGTTTCTTGGGGAGTAGATGCAACAACAACAATAGCCATGTTGGTAGATATGCTCAGAGAACTCGATGTTTGAAGCCGATCGTACCCTTAGCTCAGGAACGGTTACAAAAGAAAAGGTTAACGTAGAACCGGTTAAAAGCCATAACTAGGCCTCTATGCCCTATTGGGTTCCTTTTATGGATTTCGGTTAGAACATCTTCAACATATTCTCTAGAGTAAACTACAATTTTCGTTCTTGTAGTTTGTTTGTTCTACAAATTTTAGTTTTTATACTCTTGAAATTACAATTTTGTCTTTGTGGTTTGTAATTCATTGTTTTTCCGTCCCTAAGGCAATTCATTACATTTGAGTAAAAAGGATGAAAAAAGTAATACCTTGTAAATCACAAGGACTAAAAAAGCAATGAAGTGTAAACCACATCTATAAAACTGTAATTTCAAAAAAAATGAAAATAGTAATTTTCAACAAAAAAACACATGGACGAAAAACATAATTTACTATATTATCTATAATTTGTCAAAAAAATATAATTAAAAGTCAAAATCTCTATAAAAAATTACATTAAATTTCAAAGGGCTTCTCTATATTTTAGGGATCCTATCATTAATTATACTAGTTGGTGTACCCGTGCAATGCGGCTGGATATCAAGTTTTATTGTGAATCAAGAAACAGACGACTCAATACTTGGTATATCTCATTCAAAATCAGGGTCTAAGTGGATAAGATGTACACATGTATTCATGTCACTAAAATGATAAAGTGGCTATACCCCCACCTAATGTGGGACTTAACTTCGGTTTGTTTACCTAAACACTTGTTTGGTAAGCTTTTATCGGTAAAATTCAACATTACTTACTTTATCGAGTAAGATCATAGTCCATCAAAATGGTATCATATGGAACAATTTACTCGATAAGTGTTTATCGAGTAAAAGTCTTCACTCTCACTTACCAGGTAAGACTCTCCATCTTTATCATTGTTTTTACTGGGTAAGATTATTGACTCTTGCAACGTTCATCTGGTAAGGTAAATAACCTGGTAAGTGTTTACCATCCACGTAAGCGTTCGATAAACGGCCCTTTCCGTATTGTTATAATCGAACCACAAAATAGATTTTATCCCTTTTTATCTTAAGCCAGCCACAAGCGAAACAAATAATATAATTTTTCTGCCTAAAAATTGATCAGCCAAAAATAGCAATGAACTTTTAAGATTGATAAAAACAAAAACCTTAAAACAATAAATTACCCAACCAATAATAACAACCCATTTCATCATACATGTTTGGTGCATCTTACCGAACTTATCCATAGCCAACCATAGAAATGCCAATAAATCAAAACTCATACACGTAACCAAATACGATCTCGTTCAAAACTATCATCAAACCTAAAATCAAACAAATTGTAACAACATTCCATTACAATTGTTAATGTCAAGATTCCATCAAATCACATTCCTCAGGCATCTCATAGAAAAGTTTCCTTCCTTCTTTAGCTTTACCAAAATTTTTAAACATCCGGACACTGAATTTCTCCAGCAAGGGTTTTAAAATCATATAAAAAGTATGCATACTTTTTGATTCTACAACTGATGAATTGCAATGTTTGGCCAAGGTGGCTCCAAATGCAGGAACCTACAAAAATCCACAGTAGTGATAAAATTGTTATGATCTTTTCAATGTGAAGTCACAATAATGCATATATCACAAATATATACAGTATTGAAGTACCTCATAATCAAAGTCTGCCACTCTAAAGATTTAACACTTTAAGGTAATTTGTAATCGTCTATCCCCCTCCCCTCTCAACACTCTAGGACAATCTCTCTCTGCCTTCGAAGAGGAGACTCCATATTTAATTGATAAGCTTTTGACAAATTTTGTTGCCATGTAGCATTTTAGGTTATCACCAAGTTTGGTCATATCCAAACTATATTTCGGACCATCACAAATAACAATAAGAATGGTGCTTACATGATTAAGGTAATTTTCCTACATGCAAAGTTCTTTCCTATTGGTAATTGTAATTACTAATTAACGACAAGAAACAATCATCAACTCTTTAATTTTGTAAAGATTATGCATCAAAGAGAACCTAGTGTTGGGTTTGAATTTCAGTGTAAATTGTATTCCTCTTGAAAGGTTACTATTGTCTATAATTAGATAGACATCGTGTTTGACTTTATTAGTGAGTTTGAATTTGACTTAGAAGGGTTATACTTTGACCCTATATAAAGGATTTGTCTTTAGTGAATTTAGAGAGGAGATACATTGTAAAAATACGTATACATTTGAGAGTAATATAGTGCATTGACTATTTGACTTTCTCTCTCAACTCTCTTCTACATGTTCTTGAATGTTAAATCAAATATGCTATTGATTCATAGAAGATATATTGAATATTGATCATAAAGTGGACTTACATTTGGTATCAGAGCAGGATTTGCAAGAAATCAATAGAAGAAATCAACGATTTTGAAGATTTATTGCAAAAAATTTCTGGAAATTTTATGTGTTTATCTTGATGTTCATCGTGTTCTTCATATTTTTTTTGTTTGATCTGAATTTTTATCAGAATCATGTGGTTTTGTGTTAAAATCATGATCAAACTATTTGTAATCATGTTGTGAATCTTTATAATACACAAAATATTGTGTTTTGATCTTTAGTTTTCAAGATTTAGAAAAGGTTTGATTCATAATACAAACAAGTCAAATGTTAACCATCCTAAAAACAAGTTGAAGAGATATTCATTATTAAATGAAAAGCAAGTTGAACATTCCAACAACCTTGAGCAAATATCAAGACATGAAATCTATTTGCATAAAGTTGGAAAGATTTGGAAATACCTCCACCATTTGAATTTGATAACAAAGGACCAAAATAAAAACATACACCTCTTCTATTTTAATCAATAGATGGGAACAACCACCTAAATAGAGAACAATATATTTTAATGCATGATCACATTTAACATGACAAAAACAAAAATAACAGTTTAGTTGCATAATCTGATCATATACCAAAGAGTCCGATCTACTGAATCTAATATCCTTTCCTGGATATATCTTTCAGCTATTGAAACACACAAGCATATTAAATCAAATAAAACCAAAAGAGTCGTCTTTATGAAATATGTTAGAAGCAAAAAAGACTAAGATCTTTTGCACATACAAAAATAAATCAGAGTACCTTGACGTGAGAAATGGAGAAATAGAGCAAACCTTGGGATGAGAAATCAATTAGAATTGAACAAAGAAGATCAATCTGAAGATCAAAACCATTCATAAGAAATCAATAGTCGCCTAGAGAGAGTAAAGGGTGGCAAAACTCTCCCTGTCTTGATAAAAATTTGAACAACAATTCCTATTCAATTTTTGTAAATTTTTGGACCTAATGAAACTTATGATTGTAATATTAAGCAAAAATGAGATATAAAACTTTTCATTTAACTTCAATGTCAATGGAGCAAAAAGAACATAAATGGAAAAGGGAAATGAAAGAATGTAACATGCTTGACATTCAAAATCAAAGTACATCTCTCTTTTGGAACCCATTAGCAACACACTCATCAAAATCAACAAGCAAAGCAAGTTTAGGATAGAGTAGCTGTTAGTTTGAATAATCATAGAGTATTTGTTGAAGATGCTCAAAAATAGTAGTATAAGAAGAAAATAAATAAGATATGAACTCACACTTTCCTACAAAATTAAACGACCTGTTTTGCACATATTGGTTACTTGAAATAAAGGAATTGAACAACGAAACAAATCAAGAAGAACAAAAGAATGGAGGAAAGGAAATGAGACGCTTACAACTTTAACCTCTACATACCATAAGAAAAATAGCAAGAACAAAAGATTGGTAAGGGCAGAAGACTCTGCATACCTCTGTCTTCACTCTCTATTCTCCCATGAGATGAATCCAAATAATTTTAGCATTTTGCACAACGAGAGACCTATACAACATAAAACCTGCTAACATTTTGCACACTAAGCATCCTACTCAATATGTACCGAAAACTTGATCTAAGATGGAAATAACTCGAGCATATATCGATTATGGAACCTAAGTAGAGAATGGAGATGAAGAGTAATGGAGGAAACAAACGTGTATATTGATTGGTCTAAGATGGAAATACCTCGAGCATATATCGATTATGGAAACCTAAGTAGAGAATATAGATGAAGAGTAATGGAGGAAACAAACTTGTATATTGATGTAAGAAGAAGAAAACCTAGCAATGGAGAAATCAAAGATCGACAGGGAAGGGTAGAGATTTGGATTAGTGTTTTGGGAAATGAAAAGCCATCTAGAGAGAAGCAAAACGGTAGATAAATTTATTGGGGGTGGGAGAACCGAAAAGATTTCTTGGAGCCTAAGGTGGCGTTTGGTTCGCAGATTCTGGAGGAATCTGATGGAATTGAAATGTTGAATTCCATTAACCAAATTCCATTCCCTCGTTTGGTTCATTTTTTTTCACGAAAGAAATCTTCAAAATCCAACAAATTCCACAAATAAAGGAATTTAACATTCCTTAGCAACTACATGGTATTTTGATGGAATGGAATCTCTATCTTCATTATACCAAATATGCCCTTAACCTAATATACTCTAATCTCATAAAACCCAATATGACCATCGTCGACCACCTCCGACCACTATTGATCTGAACCACCGCCGACCACCACCACCCACCACCACCAATCTAAACCATCGTCGACCACCACCATCAACTACCACCGATCTGAACCACCGTCGAGCCAACGATCTAAACCACCGCCGACTACCAATGGTCTGAATCACCGCCGATCTGAACCACCGCCGACGACCACCGATCTGAACCACCGCCGACCACCATCGATCTGAACCACCGTCGACCACCACCGATCTGAACCACCGCCGACCACCACCGATCTAGACCACCGCCGACCACCACCACCGACTACCATCAATATGAACCACCGTCAACCACTACCACTGATATGAACCACCGCCGACCACCACCGCCGACTACCACCGATCTGAACCACCGCCGACCACCACTATCGACTACCATCGATCTGAATCACCGCCGACCACCACCACCGACTATCACCGATCTGAACCATCGTCGACCACCACTATAGACTAGCACCGATCTGAATAAGTGTCGATCTGAACAAGTGTTGATCTGAACCACCACCGACCACTATCAATCTAAACCACCATTAGACGCCACCGATCTGAGCCATCACTGATCTGATTCACCATCAATCTGAACCACCACCGATAACTACCATCTGAACCACCATGGACCACCACCGATCTGAACCACTATCGACCATCGTCATCTGAACCACCACAGACCACCATCGATCTGAACCACCGCCAACAACTACCGATCTGAAGCACTGTCGATCTAAACCACCATTGACCATCACCAGTCTGATTCATCACCGATCTGAACCATATCCGGCCATCCTCACCTGAACCACAACGAACCACCATCGATCTATATCACTTCCAAAACCGCCGACTACCATCGATCTGAATCACCGTCGGACACTGCTAACCACCATCGATTTGAACAACCACCGCTTACCTGAACCACCGCTAACTACCTCCATCTAAACTACTGCGGATCACCATCGATCTGAATCACTGCGGACCACCATCGATCTGAATCACTGCGGACCACCACCATATGAACCACTTAGTTCCACCATCTATGTTAAAGGTATCCCTCTCGGACTTCACCATTGTACTATATTATAGCTTTCAACCCATATTTATATGTGGTATCCGGACCAGGGATAGTGACAAGATGGTGTCTTCAAAATATATGGATAAACAAATCTTTTGGTTAAACATCACTCTTTCGAGTCGATTCCCATATCATTCAAGTTGGCATGTGTTCTAGATAGTTCATTTCTGAATCTATCGCACTTTGACACTTTTAAAGAGTGACCAACCCATCGGGGGTTAAGTTTGAAAGACATAAATGACAAGTTTTCTTGTCGACAACTTTCTCAAGTTTACCTCTTATATCATTCAAGTTGACGTGCGTTCAATGGCTTATTTCTAAGTGCATGGCACTTTAACACTCTCAAAGTGATCAACCCGTCATGAAGTGTACTTGGTTTTTATAAAAACTCGAATGAAACAATGGAACATCGTTTATGAAAACACTTAGCTACTTTCTTTTGGTTTGAAAATCTTACATTTCTGTCTTACACCCAAGMTATATAAATTTAGCTACTCATAATGGAATGTAAATGACAAGTAAAATAAATGACGGAAAGTAAAGACATAAATGTAAATTGCGGAAAATAAATGACAAGAAAGTAAATGACGGAATACAAATGACAATAAACGTAAAGGAGCGTAATGTAAAGAACGGAAATTAAAAGACAATAAAGTAAAGATGAAAAGCTTAAATAAGAACTTGTATTTCTTCAAGATGTTTTTACAAATCAGCTTTTGAAGGCTGATTTTTAATCTTGGATCATGCAACTAATGAAGCCTAGCACCTCCTTTTATACACCAAGGTGCCATATAAGACAAAAGTATTACCCAATGGTTAATACCCAAAAAAGTACAACAAAAGCATCAAAAGTACAAGTTAAATAGAATAATCCTAACAAAAATTTTAATCACGGATTTTTAATCAAAAGTCAGCAACTCTAGCTGTCTTCCACAAAGCACAAAAGGCAGCAGCTTAATCAATAAGATCTTCAAAAAGTTACGCATGTGTTAGATCATTGCTGCTCCAATGCTGTAGCACCAAATTGTTAAGTAAAAACTTCCATTAGCTTCCTCCTTTGAGTACCAACAAGTTAACCACAAGATTTAGCTCTATAAATACAAAGATATAAAGAAAGTAATAAAAATGACTCAAAGTAGGGATAAAAGGAAAATAATCTTACTAATAATAAGTAAAATGAGTGCTTTATATATTGAAGTTCTCAACATATATCAAATGGCGTCTGATGTCAAGCTTCTTCTCCCAGCCGTCGATACCGTCTTCTGCAAGATGACCGAAGTTCATCAAAAGATGCCTCGTAAAGCCGATCTTGATGCAAACCTCTCAGCACTCAAAGCTGATGTTTAAGAAGCAAGGAGTCAGCTCTTGACTCTCCAAGAGGCTGTTCGAGCCAATGATGATGCCTTCGTTGTTCTCTCCAGCAAGGCTGATGATCCTCAGGCTTAGTCTTTTCAGTAGACGGAGCTTCTTCAGCCTATATTGAAGTTGATAAACGGTATTATGGATATTCTTCAATGTCCCAGCTATTTACGGAACGTGGTATGGAAACCCCAAAAGAGGTTGGCCCAACTTAAATGAGATATGATAGCTGATTCTGGATGTTGTCTGTTAACCAGCCCCAGTGATCCCGCCGTCCTTCTCTGCTAATGACCGTGCTCAGCACTATGAGACGCGTGAAGCAACGACAACTCTAGCCAGCGCTCTGTCACGGCTAGAGGACATGATGGTTCTCCAGCATTAGCGTATGGATGAACTCTCTGCTTATACTCTCAAGTCTTAGCCAGAGAGGGGGAGATGAGGTCCAACGCTGCTGGACCATCTGCTGCTCCAGCAATCCTTGAAGCTGAAGCTGCAGCTAAGGTTGCCCAAGCAATACCAACCTCTGGTGAAGTTGTTATAGCTGAGGAAGTTGATGCCATCCCTAGGGATGATGATCTTCCCATCACCTATGCACCTATAGCTGATGATGATGATGATGATGATGATGACAAAGATGATGATGATGATGATGATGAAAATGACGAACCTGACCTTCTACACCTTGGCAGTGACTTAGATGGTGATGATGATGAAAATGATGAAGATGACTTCACCATCCAGTATCAAAAACCAACAACCGCCACCAAGGGAGTCGCCCTCAGGGATTCTGCATCCCAAGGGAAGCAAAGGAAAGAAGAGTCTGTTCCATCAACGAACCAAGACCCTAAGTCAAAAGGCAAAGGCGTCGCTGAAGAAGGGAACCTTAATGTATTGTTTAACATTTCTCAACCCTTAGTTGAAGACTCTACCTCTTAAGTAGTAGTTACTTCTATCACCTTCAGATTCCATCTACTACTTGCGATCGACTGGAGTGGGTCCCTGAAAGCCCTATCTACAGTGCTCCTACCGACCAGCAGATGTCTCAACTAAAGGAGTCACTCGATCAGACTAGAGTAAAAATTCCTTTTCGTACCTCTAGTGGTGATGAGTTTGACTTCCTTTCAGAAGTTGAAAGACTCGAGGCGTTAAGGGCTGAAGAAGAACTAGAGCTTCAGAAGAAGCAGACTGAAGACAGCCTAAAGCTGGCCAAGTCACTAGCTAAAAAGATTCTCCCAAAGAGAAAGTCCAAAAAGAAAGTGAATGATGTTCAAGCCCAAGCTAAACTTCTTTCTCTAGCAGAAGCGAAGCACGAGAAAAACCTGAAGCTAGATGAGCGGGACAAGCGCTGGAGCAAAGAAAAACTGAAGAAGAGAATCAGTCCACACCCGATCAAAAACGTCAGCATCAGCGGACGATCCAAAGACGGTGGAACTCTTGTCTCAATGCTCATCGCCAGGAACAATCTCGACGCCATCACCGAGTACCCTTCCTACCTTAGCTTCTATGAATACAGCGAATAGATAGAGATCAGGCAAACCATTCAACGATCCAAGTCAAGACATAAGACGATTATCGAAGACATCATCAACGATCTCATCGAAAGTAGTCAACGTATGTTGCAGTCCCTGACAGGCCCTCTCTGAAGAAAGGTGGAAGGAAGAAAAAACTCTCCAGTCCTAATGATGGACCATCCCTAAGGAACGAACATGAAACAAAGTTCTCCTTAGATGAAGTCCTGAAGGAACATAAGAGTATAGACATTTCTATGTTGAATCTTGACTTGCCAGAGAAGGGTCCTTATATACCCAACTTTGTGCACTTCAAACCCGAGTTAGGAGTTATATTCCTTGACTATGAAGGTGAAATAAGATTTCTGAGAATGTCTGAGCTACATCTATGCCCAGTGGGACATCTGATTTATCTAATGCTCTGGATAAATGAGAGCATGCAAGGAAAAGTCGTGGACCTAAAGATATGAAGAGAGTTCCTATGTCGAAAGAACCTTGGTGAAGATGTACCTGGCTGCATAGATCTGAGCTTCCTAGATTAGTTTGTCTCTCTTTGTAATATTGTTCACATTTTCTTTTGTAAATCTATTTACTACGTTTACTTTCAATGATTAATCTTATAGTCTGTAAGCATTCGACACGTACTGAACAACTTGTAATATTTCCAATGAATATAATATAAGTATTTCTTGTACTTCACTGAAAAAGATCCCTGAAAAAAGTAATAGGGACATAAGTTCATGAGTTCCAGAGTTACTTTTCTTTTGTAATATTGTTCACATTTTCTTTTGTAAATCTATTTACTATGTTTACTTTCAGTGATTAATCTTATAGTATGTAAGCATTCGACATGTACTAAACAACTTGTAATATTACCAATGAATATAATATAAGTATTTATTGTACTTCACTGAAAAAGATCCCTGAAAAAAGTAATAGGGACACAAGTCTATGAGTTCCAGAGTTACTTTTCACATTCACTGACATTCTATAAGTCAGTGAATAAGCTTTCAGTTTCAGTTTCTATCCTTGTAACTTTTCTTAAATATGACTTAAGAAAATTATTCAAGTAAAGACTGACTCATTGAAAAAGATCCCAAAATAGTAAAAAAGGACATGTACTTTATATGTTATTTTTCCTTACTATTATTTGATAAGACAACCTTCTTTATGTTGTCTTGTTATCATCAAATAAAGGGAGATTGTTGATCCTCTCTCTCAGTGATTTGATGAAAATCCATTTTTTCTTACGCGAAGTATTTATGTTTCTGTTATCTCAGTTCCAGCGATCTTCACTGAGACGGTTCAGTGATTGCTGAAGAACTTGTATTGTAAATTCAATCAGTGACATCGATACTTCAAGAAAACTGTTGGTCCCGTAAGGGTCTACAAGATATGTATAACAGTTTGTAGAAGGGGGGATGAATACAAACACAATATTTTCAAATTTAAAATATATATATTGATAAGAGAAAATCAATACAGATTTTACAAGACTGTTTGCGAAAAGATAAGATAAGAAAACCTATCTAAACAATCTTTAGTTACACACTTAAACTTAGCAAATAAGAAAAGATTTGTTGTTGAAGAAATAGAAGAAAGTAAGTTCTTTCTGGGAATGAACTTGCTTAGAATGCAATAAAAGGGATTCTAACTTGCTCTTGAAGATGAACGTATTTGTTCTTAGATGTGTGTTCTTTTACTTAAGCTCAAGGATGCTCAGAGTAAGATTTAGGTTTTGAGTATCTCTACATGGAGATAAAAACACATCTATTTATACTCATTGCATTAAATACACATTTAATGCAACTTGGTAGGGTTAGAATGCGTGTCAAGCCTTAAGGGGAAGGCTTGTTCTTTGCTACAGTGAATAGTACAAAAGCCCATTCATGAGCAGACATCTTTACCTAAAGTTGGTGGGTAATAGAGTCAACTAATCGGCTCCATACCGTATTAAAGTTTAGAAAGGGTATGGGTTTGTCCTTTGTGTGTATAAGGACAATACAACAACAATCGTGCTTAGCAAGCTTCTTTTGATCGTTGAATGCTGGAATAACCTGAAGGTCTCTTCAGCATTCGCTGAGGCTTGGGCAGTCTTCACACATATGTAGACAGGCTTGTAATCACTGAGTACCGCTTCAGATCACGTACTCGCCAGTCTCTAGTCTTAAGTTTCAGTCTTCGACATTGGCTAAAGGTTCTTTGGTGTGAGTGTTGTCTTCTTGAAGTATCGTTGTTGCTAATTGGATTTTACAATACAAGTTCTTTAGCGATCACTGAACAGACTCAGTGAAGATCGCTGGAACTGAAAAGACAGAAACATAAATACTTCGTATATAGGTAAAAGGATTTATCATCAAATCACTGAGAGAGAGGATCAACAATCTCTCCTTATTTGATGATAACAAGACAACATAAAGAAAATTGTCCTATCAAATAATCGTAAGGAAAAGTAACATATAAAGTACATGTCATTTTTTACTATTTTGGGATCTTTTTCAGTGAGTTAATATTTACTTGAAGATTTTTCTTAAGTCATATTAAAGAAAAGTTACAAGGACAGAAACTGAAACTGAAAACTTATTCACTGACTTATAGATTGTCAGTGAATGTAAAAAGTAACACTGGAACTCTGCTCGTCGGTTTATTCAACCTTAGATTTCAACATAAAAATAGAACTCGGCGCAAGTATACACCTCGAACTGCTGTCGTCTCGTAACAAGTAATAATGGTATAAGTACCAGATATCGTTCCCACAGAGATAGCTTGTAAAGTTATTTCAAAAGTCCAGTTTATAAAAACTAGTTTCAGATGGCGAATCGAGGTATTTGATTTATCTAAAATGGGGAGGTTTGATTAACACTAGGAAAATATCAATCTTAAAAAGGAGCACAGGGTGCAACAGTTGATTAAGACATTAAACAAATGATTCAGCAAAAAGGTGACATAGCATTCTAGTCACAATTATCTAAAATCAATAAATGATTTTATATAGCTATGACAGTATCAACTATCGGGTCAGACGGCCTCCCAAGAGCACACACCGGTCAACATGCTATCGATACGATATCATTTATGTTAGACGTCGTGAATCCTAGCACAACACCGTGTAACCATCCTACACCGTAAGAGTATAGCGTTTGTCAGACACTAAAGCTATTTATAGCCTTCTCCTATTACCTTAGGTTTTGAAAGTCAATACATTTTTATACACAAAATTAGTTGTCAGTTAATTTTAATGTAATCATCAAATGAAATATTAAGCACCTGAAATAAATAGTAGACTATAATGCTAATAAGACATCTTTATACTTTCACATCGGCTTTGGTCTTAATTTTCCATTACACCCCAAGCTAAGGCGTTAGCCCGTCATTGCTCGGTTTCTTCTCTCGAATGATGTAAGGACTGAAAAATAAATAACTGAGACGGAAAAGTAAATTACATAAAGTAAATTACAGGAAATGGAAATACTAGAATTTAAAGTACTGGAAATTAAATGACTGAAATAAAAATGACTGAAAGTAAAGTACTGGAAATTAAATGACATAAATGTAAATTGCAGTAAAGTAAAGACTGAAATGTAAAGGACTGAAATGTAAAGGACTGAAATATAAATGACTGAAATATAAATGACTGAAATATAAATATTGAAATATAAAGATTGAAATATAAAGACTGAAATATAAATATTGAAATGTAAATTATTAATAACTAAATAATATTAATTAATATTAATCTAGTAATGATGAAGGAAAAGTACATGATGGGATGAGATTTGACTAATGAAAACCTTGGAAATAGAGTTTGATTTTGAAGAAAACTTGCAAGTCAAGTAACAAAACTTGCAAAACAAGTTTCGTTACAAAGATCGAAAATGTTACTTACAAACTCGTAAAAACAGATTATTTAGTCTACGTAAATTAGTCGTGAGCCACAAAGGATGAGATCCAATGTGAATCAACAATAATCGACTAATTCGTAACTCGTAACAAAAGTAAGAAAACGCAACGTAACTTGGAAATAAAAACAGAAATGAGATGAAGATTAAATACGAGTACTTCAATTAAAACTTGAGAACGTAATCACAACTTCACTACAAAAATTGATTCTTGATTTGGAAACAAAGAAACCGAAAGCTTGGAACCGAAAGCAATAATTTAGAAAATGACTAACACAAAGATCATAAGTATCAAATGGAAGAAAACATGTAAATTTTAAACATATGCCTTAAGCCTTCTATTTATAGGCTAAGGAAGTTCACTTAGTGGGAGCCAACTAATAAGACAAAAGTCCCTTCAAAACTGGGCTTTGACCGGGCCCAAGATCGTTGATCACGCCTATTCTATGGATGAGCCCACTTCTTCACGGTCCAGGCAGAATTTCAGTTCTCGGACAGGTGCTATAGGACTTTGCCACTCCTGGTCCTATAGGACTGTTGTAGGATCGGGCCCAAAAATCATCAAAAACCTGCATAAATAGGGGGATTAACATTAGATATACTATATTACTACTAATATATGAAAAAGACATAAAAAGACTCAATTAAGACACTAATGGGCAAATAAAACAAAGGAAAATGGTTAAGAAAATGATGTAATAAGGTTAATAAATTAACACTTATCAAACTCGTAGACTTGTGTTCCTATTACTTTTTTTAGGGATCTTTTTCAGTGAAGTACAAGAAATACTTATAATCATTGGAAATATTACAAGTAGTTCAGTGTTTGTCCTTCTCAGCCAACTTCAGGTTCTTCTCATGCTCAGCTTCTGCAATAGAAAGAAGTTTAGTCTGGGCTTGGACAGCGTTCACCTTCTTCTTGGATTTTCTCTTAGGGAGAATCTTCTCAGCTAGTGACTTGGCCAGCTTTAAGCTATCTTCAGTCTGCTTCTTCTGAAGCTCTAGCTCTTTTTCAGCCCTTAATGTCTCGAGTCTTTCAGCTTCTGAAAGGAAGTCAAACTCACCACACTAGAGGTACGAAGAGAAATTTTTACTCTAGTCTGGTCGAGTGACTCCTTTAGCTGAGCCATCTACTGGTCGGTGGGAGCACTAGAGACAGGGTTTTCAAGAACCCACTTCAGTCAACCGTAAGTAGTAGATGGGATCTGAAGCTGATAAAGATAAATGACTACTATCTGAGAGGTAGAGTCTTCAAATAAGGGTTAAGAGATATTGAACAATACCTTCAGATTCCCTTCTTCAGCGGCCGCTTTGCCTTTTGACTTAGGGTCCTGGTTCGTTGATGGAGCAGAATCTTCTTCCTTTTGCTCCTCCTGGGATGCCGAATCCTTGAGGGTGACTCCCTTGGTGGCAGTTGTTGGCTTTTGATACTAGATGGTGAAGTCATCTTCATCATCGTTGTCATCATCATCACCATCTAGGTCACTTTCCGGGTCTGGAAGATCAGGTTTGTCATCTTCTTCATCATCATCTTAGTCGTCATCATCATCATCACCAGCAACAGTTGCAGAGGTGATGGGAAGATCATCATCCCTTGGTATGGCATCAACTTCCTCAGCTATAGTAGTTTCACCGGAGGTTAGGATAACTTGAGCAACCTCAGCCTCAGCTCTAGGAGCTTTAGCTTCAGCTGCAATGATTGTTGGAGAAGCAGTAGCAGATGGTCCAGCAGCTTGGACCTCATCTCCCCCTTTCGGGCTAAGACTTGAGAGTATAAGCCAGAGAGTTTGTCCACGCGTTGATGCTGGAGAACCATCATTTCGTCTAGCCGTGACAGAGCACTGGCTAGAGTTGTCATTGCTTCACGCGTCTCATTGAACTGAGTGCGATCATCAGCAGAGAAGGAAGGCGGGATCACTAGAGCTGGTTGACAGACAGCATCCAAGATCTGCTGAAGAAGTCCCGTCTGCTGAAGAGATTGAGCCTGAGCATCATCAAAGTTGTTGGATAGAACAACGATGGTCTCAGCGTTGGCTCGGAAAGCTTCTTGGAGAGTCAATAGATGACTCCTTACTTCTTGAACATCGACTTTGATAGCTGATAGGTCCGCGTCAAGATCAGCCTTGCGAGGCATCTCTCGATGAACTTCAGCCATCTTGCAGAAAACGGAATCGACGGGTGGTAGAAGAAGCTTGACATCTGATGCCATGTCATAATCCTCCTCGTCATCTTCGTCTTCAACAATGGCGTCATCCTCCCTATCTTCTTCATTATCTTCCCTGTCTTCTTTTTCCTCTTCTACGTCCATAGACTGGAGCATAGAGGAAGGACCTGCAAGGGATAAAGAGTGAGCACTAAGAATCTCAGGGTTAGAAGAAATGAAGGGATAGGAAGATGGAATACCTGAGGAGCCATCAATGACATCCAAAGGATTGGCACTGGCATGAGCAAAGATGTCCTCGAGAGGATGGACATCTGTATGCTGAGGAGCATCAAGAGGAGCAACCTCAGGTCCAGTGGTGTGTGTTTCAGCATCAGGGAGGACAGTCGCCGATATATCATCAACACGTGTAAAGACCAAAGGAGGAGAAGAGAAAATGGTTGAGAAGAGATGTGGGTGTTCAGCGGTGGCGGCGCTGATATTCACACCTTCAGTGATTTGGGTCACTGAGGTGGTTGGGATAAGTGCCACTGATATGACAGTGATTGGAGAAGTCACTGAAGAGCTAGGAGGGTTAGTTAAAATTGCCCCCGGGTTAAGGCTGGTTTTAATAGCTAAAACCTGTCGAGAGGTCTCATCCAGAGATATGGCTATCCCCTTTTTGGCCTTCTTGGCTCTCTAAGGAGAACCAAGAGTAGGTTGTGAAGGTCTTTTGGAGGAGGTTTTGGTGGCTGGGCTAGACGCGGGGGGGTTTTCCCTTGTCCTGACCACCTGAGGAGAGGAGGGAGTGCAGGGCACTATAGAAGAAAGTGCAACATCACCATCCCTCATCTTATGATCCAGAATCCTGGAAACAAACTTGCAAACTTGAAGGTTTTCTTCCTTGGAGTATTTCTCTCCAAAGATCTTAGCAAAGACCATAGAAACGAACCTGGTGTAAGGCACCACCTTTTCTCGCTGGCGCTTGTTCAGCTTTTGCACCTGTCATCGAAAATGGCCGCAACATAATTTATATTGCGTCGCTGAATTGCAGAAATACCAATCATCAAGGCAATCCTAGAGGCCTGGTCTTGACCTCCAGTCTTTCCACCCATAGACTGGATGAAGTGAAAGAACAGGTATTACCAGATCGCTGACATCCTGTTCTTCTCGATCTTCGACAAGGACTTCATGGGAGCATTTGAGTCCTTCTTCATTGGCCATTGATAGCAATGGCATCGAGACATTGGATAATCTTGGCCGTTGTGGGCTCGCTGTTTAAGTGGCCTTTGGGAAGGCGAAGAGCCATCATCATCGTGTTCACTCCAAACTTCACAAACATTCGATTAAATGTGAAGTTGACTTGCTCAACTTGGCGGCCATGCTTATGTTCGACGTCGACCACCTCAGCAGTGAACCAAAACTGTTGTAAAAGCTCCTTAACCATGATAGGTTGATGGTTGAGGAAATCAGCCGCCTCTTGGTAAAACGCCTTGGTCGAATGGATGTCCAACAATGCAATGTGGTTGTTGGCCTTGAAGGACACATCATCGACTGTGAATCCAACATTCTTGGCAGCCATCTGTTTTTAATGAAAATAAGATAAAACAGGTTGTTACAGAAATCAAGATATGTGTAAAAGAAATATATAGGTAAGTTTTTGAATCAAGAAAAACTTCTTTTGAAAAATCCTTGAAGAAGGATTAGGGTTTTTCAAGTAGAATGTGTTTTGAAGAAATGTGATTACAACCAAGTAATAGTTGGGTTTATAATCATTGATGTTTAACATTTTAAGAGAACAAAGTACTTAAAAATATCAAATACATTTCTTAGAAGAAAAAGAATCAAGAAAAGAAAATTTGTGACTTTAAGAGTTGTAGAGTGAAAGGTCGTAGAAGAAGTTTGAGAGAGTTTCTTGCTTAGTAATTTCAACAGAGGTTCGTCTTTAAAATTTTGAAAGCGTAAAGAGGGAAGTGAAGGAGAAGTGTCATTTTTATAAGTAGGAGGAGAGAGAAAAATATGAGAGAGATAAAAGATAACAGTTGAGAAAAGGGGCGATGATGAGAAAATGGCACGTTCTCATCCATGATTGAATGCCATTAAATGAGGTAGCGTATGACAGTACATTTTTCTGCGTCTCAAAGCGTTGCGCATTGTAAATAGGGAATGTTATCATTAAGACCGTTCATTAACTATTTCTTTTAAAAACGAAGAAGTTTTTAAGAAAACGAAGAGTCATTTAGTGTTTAACTAAACACTAAAAAGACCTTTTAAAATATTTTTATCAGTGAAGTCAGAATCCTTCAGTGATAGTTTTAAGGCATCAGTGTCAGTGATAAAATGAATCACTGAACCTGACATTTAAAAAAAATTGAATCACTGAACAGAAAGGATTCAGTGATCATATAGATTTTTAAGAGAATAAGTACAAAGAGATATACTTATTTATATGGTCAATGATAAAAGAATCACTTAAACCAACTTTTAAATTAGTCACTAAAGAAGAAAAGCTTCAGTAAAGGTTTTAAGTTTTGAACGAAAAAAAGAGTAATCATACCTTAGAGAGAATAGATACATTTACTCAAGAGTTCAGTGTTAGAGATAGAGCACTGAATCATTTCACTTACTGAGCGATGTTAATAGCTGAAGATTATTCTTTAGTGTTTAAAATCCCAAGTTCGCTGATCAAGATGTTAAATCTTATCTCATCAAGAGGCTTAGTGAAAAGGTCAGCGAGCTGGTACTCAGTTGGAACGAAGTGAAGTTCAATATCACCATTCATAACATGATCTCTGATAAAATGATACGAACTCTGATAAAATGATATCGGATCTCAATATGTTTGGTCTTGGAGTGAAGTACAGGGTTATTTGCAATTGCAATAGCACTAGTGCTATCACAATAAATAGAAACTTTCGAAAACTGAAGATCATAGTTCATCAGCTGGTTTTTCATCCAAAGAATTTGGGCACAACAACTACCAGCGGCTACGTATTCAGCTTCAGTTGTTGATGTGGACACTGAGTTTTTCTTTTTTCTTGTCCAACTCACCAACTTTCCACCCAGAAGCTGACAGCCTTCAGTGGTGTTTTTCCTATCAATTTTGTAACTTGCAAAATCACTATCCGAGTAACCTATTAGGTCAAAACCTGAACCTTTAGGGTACCAAAGACCCATGTTAGGAGTTCCCTTAAGATATCTGAAGATGCGTTATACAGCAATCAGATGCGATTCCTTTGGTTCAGCTTGATATCGTGCACATAAACAGGTAGAGTACATGATATATGGTCGACTAGCTGTTAGATACAGCAGGGAGCCGATCATTCCTCTATAAACAGTTACATTTACAGGCTTTCCAATTGGATCCTTGTTGAGAGAGAGTGGATGAGCCATTGGAGTCTTCATAGATGAACTGTTTGATAAATCAAACTTATTCAGCATGTCACGAACATACTTACTTTAATTGATAAAGATACCTTTATCTGATTGTTTGATCTGGAGACCTAAAAAGAAGGTTAGTTCTCCCATCATGCTCATATGATATTCTTTCTTCATGCGATCAGCGAACCGAAAACATAAAGAGGGATTAGTGGAACCAAATATAATATCATCAACATAAATTTGGACTAGAATGATGTGACCCTTAACTTTCCTAAGAAATAAGGTCTGATCAATCTTTCCACGAACAAATTTCTCAGAGATGAGAAATGAGGAAATGGTATCATACCAGGCACGAGGAGCCTGTTTTAACCCATAAAGAGCCTTATCCAAACGATAGACATGGTTTGGATACTTATGGTCAAGAAACATGGAGGTTGTTCAACATAAACTTCCTCTTGAAGTTTTTCATTTAGGAAAGCGCTCTTTACATCCATTTGGTAGACTTTAAAGTCTCTATGGGCAGCAAAGGCTAGAAAGAGTCGAATAGCTTCGAGTCTAGCCACTGGTGCGAAGGTTTCGTCATAATCGATCCCTTCTTCTTGTCTATAACATTGAGCAACAAGTCGAGCCTTTTTACCACACCTTCCTCATTCAACTTGTTGCGATAGACCCATTTGGTGTCTATCATTGATTTGTCAGAAGGACGTGGGATAAGGTATCAGACTTTGTTCCTATCAAACCCAATGAGCTTCTCTTGCATGGCAAGGACCCAACTAGGGTCAGAGATAGCATCATTGATTTTCTTGGGTTCAACTAAAGAAAGAAAGTTAACAAAGAGACAAATATTACCAGACCACAACGAGTCTTGATACCTGCATCTGGATCATTAAGAATTTGATGAATTGGATGGTCTTTAGTCCATCGTTGAGCCGGTAGAGGAATTTCATCAGAGCAGGTAAGTTCAGAAACAGAAGATGAGGCTTCAGCTGCAATGTCTTCAGCAATAGGAATTATCGCTAAAGGAGCCACAAATTCAGCGACTAATGGGCACGGTAGCGATCTCTGAAGAAGATGCGTTGGAATGACTAGCTGTAACTGGAATGATAAGTGGATCATCTTCAGCTTCAGGAGATTCAGTGTTGAGAGGAGCACTGGAGGAAGCTTCAGGTTGTCCATAGTGAGAGAACATCCAATTTTCTAATTCATCATCAACATTTAAGATGAGTTTTGAATTAGCTGATTGAGATTCGTCAAAGATGACATGGATAGATTCTTCTATCGTCTATCTTCGTTTGTTGAATACTCTCAAGGTTTTGGATATTGAACAATATCCAAGAAAGATTCCTTCATCAGGTTTGGGATCGAACTTTCCAAGTTAGTCGCGATTGTTAAGAATGTAACAAGTACAACCAAATATATGTAGAAAGCTTATAGAAGGCTTTCTTCCATGAAAAAGTTCATAGGCTGTCTTCTTGAACCTCTTTACGATCAACGATTGATTTTGAGTGAAACAAGCATAATTGACAGCTTCAGCCCAGAATGGAGTAGGGAGATGGGATTCGCTGAGCATTGATTGAGCAGCCTCTATGATTGTTCGATTTCTTCTTTCAAGGACCCCATTTTGCTGAGGAGTTCTCACTGAAGAAAAGTTATGAGAGATTCCCTTGTTCTCAAAGAAGTTATCCATAATATTGTTTTTAAATTCAGTACCATGGTCACTTCTAATAGATCGTACCATAATGTTGTTGAGTACTTCTATTTTCTTGATGAACGAAATAATTTATGCAGGTGCTTCATCTTTGGATCTGAGGAAGAAGACCCAAGTGTACATGAAATACTCATCAACTATGACGAGTGTAAACTTTTTTTCCAGCGATGGATTGCACGTTGATTGGACGAAAGAGATCCATGTGTAGTAGCTGAAGAGGCGCAGTCACTAAAGAGATCCACTTTGACTTAAATCTAGCTCTTGTACGTTTTCCTTGAGCAAAGAGATTTCTTTGCAAAGGAGTGTTGAGGAAGACCAGTGACAAGATCATTTCTTGACAGCTCACTGAGTGTCTTGAAATTGAGATGAGAGAGCCGTTTGTGCCATAGCCAGTTAATGTCTGACGAGGTTTTAGAGAAGAAACAGTTGTTCTCAGTGATAGCAGAATTCATATTGATGATATATAAATTCTCTAGGCGAGAACCGGTCAAGGCAACCTTATCATCTTTGTCAAAGACGCAACATGAATTCTTTGAGAATTTTATTGTGTAGTCTTTGTCACACAGTTGACTGATGCTTAGGAGGTTGTGCTTCAGTCCTTCAACATATGCAACTCGCTTGAACGTTGTTGCACCATTGGTTGATATACCAAAACCTCTGGTATATCCTTTTTTGTTTCCTCCAAATGTCACGGAAGGTCCTCTTTCTTCCTTGTAATGGATTAGCAGGGATTTGTCTCTAGTCATATGTCTTGAGCATCCGCTATCGAGATATCATATGCCTTTGACATCCTGCACAAGGAAACAGTTTAAAAATGCTATTGGTACCCAACTATTGGGGTCCAACACTATTAGAGGCATCATCCACTGGTGCTAAAGAACCAGCGTCAGCAAATGGCATCACTAAACCTGAAGAGGTTTGAGTGGAGAGAGGAACAACCTCTGACACTACTAAAGTAGTTTCAGTGGAAGTCTTCACAGAGCCTGATGAAGAAGCATCAATGTTGGAACTACAACATCTGATGTTGAAGACTTAACAGTAGCAGTTGTCTTCACTGAGCCTGAGAAAGAGGCTCCACCGGTTTGCTTCACTTTGGTTGCTTTTGCAGCCTTAGTGGAGGATTTCGCTTTGGTTGATTTCTCATCCTTTGCTACTTTCTTGCCCTTAGCTGGTGGACCAGCCTTGGCGGCAGAAGGACACTTGCTGGCAATATGTGTATTTTCACCACAGTGTTTGCACTTCCTAAAGCTGAAGGTAGCTCTAGGGCCAGGAAGTATCAGATTAGAAGAGGGACTAGTTCCAAGGATTCCCTTCTCATTGGTTCTTGGAGGAACCTTTGAGGCTTTGGATTCCTTAGGTGAATAGTTCGCCTTGAGCTGAGACTTGAATTTCTAAGAGGATTCAGATTTCCTAGTCCCTGAAGAAGAAGCTTTACAAGCTGAAAGAATAGATCTTGATCTATTCGACTTGTTAGACTTCTTAAGAAGAGTTGATGTGACAATGGATTTACCTTTGTCTGTGCAACATGAACTCGAAGGAGTTCCATCAAAATAACTCTCAGTAAAAGAGGACTGAGAGGAAGAAGTGTCAGAAATGGAAGAAACGAATGTGCCAAACTTAAGCATGGACCTGTCAGTGACACGTTATTCCTGATCTAAGGAAAACCCTAGACCAATCGTTATCTTGGCTGGGATCTGAGCATTGATGATCTCAGAGGCTTTGATAGAGGTTTTACTCCACCCTTCAATGGTAGCCTTCTCAGCCTTAAGTTCAGCGATTGCTCGCTCACGCTCAGCGATAGCCTTTTCGCGTTCAACAGTGATGGCTTGGTTTACAATGACCTGATCCTTTAGATTTTTCTCAACAAAGGTCAGCTCTTTGATCTTATAATGGAAAATCTTCAACTGTTCTTGAAGATCAAGATTAAGCATTTCAGCTTTTGATTTGCCATTGAGGGAATTGAAAAGATCCACCGTCAATGTGTCTAGTGCGAATAGGCTAGAAGAAGAAGAGGGTTCATTCAGGATACATACCTGAACAGTAGAAGAGGTTGATGGTTTAGTTGAAGTAGATGTCTCTGAAGTTTGTTCGTTGACATCCTTGGCCATCAAGCACAGATAGGTTGTATCTTCTTCATCGGATGATGATTCATCAGATGAATCAGCCCAATCATGCTCTTCAGCGATAAGACCCTTAGCCTTTCGTTGGTTATTCTTCATCTTCTTGTACTTCTCCTTCAGTTTTAAGTATTTGTCATCCTTGAATCTGAAGGAGGATGGGGTTTTGGAAGATGGCGTCGCAACTTTCTTCGATCTACATTCACCTGTAAAATGTCTAGTGCGATGACAATCGTAGCAGATTGCTGAAGCCTTGTCTATTTTATCAAACTTTGGCTTTTCCCTAATGGTCAGCAAGGGAAATTTGCGGTAGTTGCTCTTGCTGGCGAATCTCCTAAAAGATTTAGTTAAAAGCGTCAGGGATTCATCAAAATCTGCTAGATCAGATTTTGGAATATCCTCAGAGTTAGTAGAGTCTAACTCTGTAACAATAACAGGAGGAAGAGATGAAGTAAAAGAAGAAGAGGTTTCAGCTGAAGCAACTTCAGAGATCAAAGCTAACGGAGAGCTTTTCATTTCTCTAGAATCTTTGACTAGATTCCTTTTTAGCTGACGAAATTGCTCATGATTAAGCAGAATTCCGTATAGAGTAGAGAGAGAAAGAGAGGACATGTCATTGGATATCTTAAGACACATGGAAAAGGTGTCCGAAGATTCAGGAAGACATTCCCGAAACTTAGAAAGTTTCAGAGTTGGAATATTCCATGCCTACAACCCGTAGATCAATAAGAAGACAATAAAAATGTTGATGTACTTCAGACACCGTTTCAGTCTTTTCACAGAGAAAGCTTTCGTACTGCCTTACTAAAATGATCTTCCTAGTTTCTTGAACCTGAGTGGTTCCTTCATATTGAACACAAAGAGTGTCCCACATAGATTTAGAAGTCCTAAGCTTCATCACAGAGTGATAAATCTCGTCAGGAAGAGACATAGCTATTATAGACCTAGTGCGAGTGTCTATAGTTATCTTCTTCTTGTCTTCATCACTCCACTGATGAGGGAGCTTTGGAATCTGCCATTCAGGAATCGCGGCAGTCGTAGTTGTTGCTGGAATAGTCAGAGAAATAGAAAATGGTACATGTGGTCCATTTTCTATATAGTGTGAAATTTCAGGATCCACACCTTCCAGAAAGAGTGTAACATCCAACTTACTAAAAGTCCATTTATGTTGTTAAACATGTTTAACTAAGTCAATAAAGTATATTATGGGTTTGTGCTTACTTATATTAGTTGAAAAGTGAAAATGATAAAAGTGCACAAAAAAAATGTGTCTAAGTGTGCACTATAAGGCCATATAGGGGAACTCATGTTCTTGTAGTAAATAAGTGAAAAATATCAAAATTAGACTGGAATATGGACTTCTGGATCGAATTAGAGGCTGAAATTTTATACTTAAGCTTTTTATAGATTAATTAAGAGATTTGGAAAGTTTCGTGCGAAACAGAGTTGAAACGACCAAGATACGTATGAGGGACTAAATCTGCCAACAGTGGCAAACTAGGTTGACTTTTTGACCAAAATAGGTCAAAACCGGGTTTCGCACTCAAAAATGGTTATTTTCACCTCTAGAACTTTCACACACAATCAAAGGTGCGATTTTCACACACTTGGGCTTAAATCTTTCAATTCTTGATGATTAATGTTAGATTTTAGAAGAATATGTGATAAATATCAAAGGTATGCTTCTAATTTCAAGTTTATTCCATGTAGTTAGTAATAATAAAAAAGGTTAGGGTTTGCATTTGAAAGATTATAACAAGATGATGATAGATTAAGGTTGTTTGATGATGATTATAGTTTAATCATGAAAGAATCTTGGAATAATTGCATGCATTAGTATGAAAGCTATGAGATTAAGCATTGTTAGTGATGTTAATGATGATTAATCTAGGAAATCGTGTTTATATGCTAAATAATGATAGAATTTCTAAATTTTTGTCAAGAATATGTAATATATGAGATGAAAACCAGAAGATGGTATTGAAATACAAGATAATTAGGCATTATAATGGATCATATGGGTGTATTGGTATTGAAAGAGTATGGTTACAGCTCTGATTTTGAAATTTGTAGAAAATTGAAGAAAAATCGTATGAGTATGAGATCATTGTCCATGGAAATATAACATAATGAACTACATTTCATCTTTAGACATAAAAATGTGAAATTGAAGTTAAGATGGGTAAAAACTGCAACATGTATTGTGCTGTAAAGCTGAATTTTGACAGCTTTGAGCAGCTGTGTTGTAAATAACATAATAAATCACAGAAAAATCATAACAATATGAGGTTAGTTGAATTAGAAATATATAAAAGAATACTTCATTTAGTTTTTGTAAGTCATTGGCTAACTATGAGTCTAAGTGTGGTGAAACATGGGATGAACAGAGGGCTGTACAGGGGAATTGAAAGTAGGATAGTCAAGGTCTAAAGGTGTATAACTTGAGATTGGTATATAGTTTGTTAATGATACTTGAAATGTTTACTCCAGGGGATATATTAAGGCTATTTAGAGCCTCTGAAGGTCTATTGATATTGTTGGTTGGAATTGGATGTTACCGCGTTTGGTTGTTTACAATGAAGCACTGTGAGTTTATATCAAACTTATACTTATATGTAGTATATGTATATGCTTTCTTACTGTAAATTAGTTGATTTGTATGTGTTATCGAATATCTTGAGTGTGTCGAGTCCCATGGTCTTGAATTGGTATTTGTTGTTCATTTCAAGCTATTGGTCGAGTCTGGATTCGAGACCTTCTTTTTTGTCTATAGGTAAACCATGATCTACTGGTATTACTTTGTGTGATATGCCGTAGCGTGGTGTATGTCCACGTATCCAAGGAGAGGGAGGTTGGGTGTGGCATACCGGTTGTCGTACTCACGTATCCCGAATGGTAAGGAGTCGGGTGTGAGTACTTTGCACGGGACCAGCAGATGAAGAAGGGGTGTGGTGCACATATTTACTCTACTCTTGTTGATCATGCTACTGAATTATTACGATCGATATGGTTTCATTGACACTCAGTACTTTGTGAGTTGTATGGCTTCTTGATACGTTGATTTGATCCGGTACCGAAATCATACATGTAACCCGTTGATTCCAATTTTTAATTACAAATTTGTAAGGTATGTTATGTACTCATTTCTGGTTTAACTATGAATCAGTTAGTGTTCATTAGACGTATTAAGGATCAGTGAGTCGTTATGGTTTTGTTAACTCTATACGTGATATGTTCCGTAAAATTTGAAAGCTAGAGATTAATCGGTTTTGCCTCCTAATTCTTTTGTTAAGATATGTATATTGCATCTAATTTTATGCTTTGATATATACTCACTAAGCGATTCGCTTACTCCCTTAAGTTTAAAAATCTCAGGAAAAATCGATACGGATCGAGATAAAGGCAAGATGGGTTAGCTTTCGCTTGACACATAGAGGATTTGGAAGTAACTTTTGGTACATGTTTCGTATATTTTTGATGTTTCGGGTTTGTAATTATTACTCGTATGTTGGGTAGTTATACTATTGTCCCGACTTTTGGTTTGTAAAAGTCTTAGTTTGTAAGTTGTTTAAACTATTTTCGTGGGATGTTTGACTTACCGGTCAAACTAAACTTAACTTTTGGTGGATAATTAGAAATCATATCCCGTCTTGGATTCGGGTGAACTTCTTTTTTTTATCGGTTAAATATTCTTGACAATTTGTATTTTTATTTTAGTGTAATGAATCGATGTTACAATTATGGTATCAGAGCTGTAGTTTAAGCGATCTGAATATCAGAAATGATATTTAGACTTAAACCTAGGCATTGAGATCGTATAGTATGTAGGCAATGATTTATACGGGATACAAACCTGTAGGAGAGACCTAAGTTGGGTTGGGACCAAGGGTAGGATTGTGTTTAACATATATGTGCTGTTTTTTCAGCAAAAATGTCGGAGCATGATGAGCAAAGTCAAACACAAAATGTTGGGGAAAACAACCCCACTTTGAATATAAATGCTCCAGAAGGTGCCGAGAACGATGAAAATCCCGCTTTGTCCCCTCGTACAGAACGAATATTGAGAGTTTTGGATGATCGATTGACAATGGCTCTGGAACGACAGCGTCAAGAAATGGAGCGACGATTTGAGGAAGAACGTAATCAACACAATCCCCTAGAACCCGACAATCGTGGTAAGCATCCAAACAAAGTCGGAGATGCACTGAAACCTAAGTCCGACCGGGTTTCATTTAAAACTTTCAGAAGCTGTGGTGCTACAGAATATGCGGGGCAATCAGATCCTGAATTGGCGATGCAATGGATCCAGAACACAAAAAAGGTGTTCCGAATTACCGAGGTACTAGATAGCGGAAAGTAAAATATGCCTCTGCGATGTTCATAGAGCGAGCCCTAGTGTGGTGGAATGCCACGTATGAGTCTTTAGATGCGACGACACGTAACAGTTTGACATGGGACGAATTTCAGAAAAAGTTCTTTGAACAATATTGCCCTGTTGACCTACAAAGGCGTCTTGAAAAGGAGTTCTTGGATCTGAAGCAAGTTAAGATGACTATACTTGACTATGAAACTGAATTCAACAAGAAGGCACGATTCGCACAACAATTCCTGATATCCGAACAGGATAAGATCGAACATTTCATTGGAGGACTACGGAAGGAGTTTCGAAGTTTTGTGGTAAGTCGTGATGTTTCCAGTTTTAGCAAGATAGTTGAATACGCTTGGCGTTATGAGTATGAATTATCCATTCCTGATGATAATGAACCGATGTCGAAACGTCCGCAAACTGAGAGGATGATGTCTACCCCAACACAGCGGTTCTCTCGATTTTCCAACCAGAGGAAAATTCAATCTCAGAGTACCCCACGCGCAACATCTCAGGCATTTAGCCTTCAATCGAGCACACCAAGAGATTGTCGAAGGTGCGGAAAGACACACCAAGGCTGGTGTGATACGGATACATCTGTCATTAAATGCTTTTGTTGCGGTGAAGTGGGTCACGTTAGGATGAATTGTCCCCAGAGAGGTCGTGCATGCTTTTCCTGCGGAGTGTTAGGGCATCGTATTAAAGATTGTCCCCGTATAAAAAAAGATGAAAGCAAATCCTCGGTACAACAACCAACGAGAGTGGGTACTTCAGCCCAAAAGGAGGAGGTGCCTAGGGCACGAGCCAGGGCTTTTCAAATCACAGCAGAGGAGGCATTGAAGGAACCGGACGTCGTAACTGGTATTTTCCTTCTCAATGATAGACCTGGATGTATTTTATTTGACTCGGGAGCCACGAATTCTTTTGTATCACTTTATTATACTCAGTACCTCGATTCCGTGACAATCATGCTTGAAAAACCTTTCAATGTCGACACTGCGAACGGAGTAACACTCGTAGCTGATAAAGTTTATAAAGACTGTAAATTAGACTTAGATGACCATGAGTTCACGGTCGATTTGATTCTCATGGATATTCGTAACTTTGATGTGGTAATTGGTATGGATTGGTTGACGAAGAACCGAGCAGATATCATTTGCTCACGGCGAATGATACAGATTCCGATGGAAAATGGAGAATTCTTATATGTCTACGGTGAACGACGAGTGATCGAGTTTTAGGTAATCTCTGTACTCAAGGCTCGACATTATTTAACTAAAGGATACTCGTCTTTCTTAGCATATGTCCTAGATTCAACAAAGGAGATGAAGAAGAAGACTGTGGACAATGTACCAATAGTACGTGAATACCCGGACGTATTTCCTAAAGACTTGCCAGGATTGCCACCAGATAGACAAGTGGAGTTTAGAATCGACTTGATACCGGATGCTGCACCGGTAGCGAAGACTCTTTATCGTCTAGCGCCTCCAGAAATGATAGAAATGATGGATCAACTACAAGAGCTATTGGATAAAGGTTTCATACGATCGAGCACTTCACCATGGGGTGCTCCGGTATTGTTTGTCAAGAAGAAAGACGGGTCTTTCCGGATGTGCATCGATTATCGTGAGTTGAATAATGTAACAATTAAGAATAAGTATTCGTTACCCCGTATTGATGATTTGTTTGATCAGCTTCAAGGTGCAAGGTTCTTCTCCAAGATTGATCTCAGATCAGGTTATCACCAGCTAAAGGTACGGGATGAGGATGTACCTAAGACTGCTTTCCGTACGAGATATGTGCATTATGAATTTCTGGTGATGCCTTTCGGTCTCACAAATGCCCCAGTTGCGTTTATGGACTTAATGAATCGAGTGTGTTGTCTGATGCTCAATAAGTCTGTAATTGTATTCATTGATGACAATCTTGTGTACTCGAAGTCTGAGACCGACCACACAACACACCTTTGACAGATGTTGGAGTTGTTGAGAAAAGAAGGACTCTATGCTAAATTTTCAAAATGTGAATTTTGGTTGCGTCAGGTACAATTCTTGGGACATACCGTGTCCGGCGACGGTATCTCTGTGGATCCTGCCAAGATTGAAGCAGTGCAAAAATGGGAGCAACCCAAGAATGCCTCAGAGATTCGGAGTTTTCTCGGCCTAGCGGGATATTACCGACATTTCATTCAGGATTTCTCTAAGATCTCTGTTCCTCTCACTTCTCTTACCCGCAAAGATGCAAAATTTGTGTGGACCAAAGATCAAGAAAAGGCATTTCATATTTTGAAAGATTGCTTGACACACGCACCAATTCTTTCTTTACCTGAAGGTGCTGAGGATTTTGTAGTTTATAGTGATGCCTCACGATTAGGACTTGGTTGTGTATTGATGTAGAAAGGAAAGGTCATCGCTTATGCGTCACGTCAATTGAAAGAATACGAAAAGAATTACCCCACTCATGATCTTGAGTTGGCAGCGGTGGTCTTTGCACTTAAATTATACAAAATGCCAACTCTACACCGATCATAAAAGTCTAAAATACTTGTTCGATCAACAGACTTTGAATATGCGTCAGCAGTGTGCTATGGAGCTCATTAAGGATTACGACTGTGAGATACTCTACCATCCGGGTAAAGCCAACGTAGTGGCGGATGCTTTAAGCCGTAAAGCATACGCGAATTCTATATGTTATGCTATCACTCATATGTCTATGAAAACCAATCTGTTTGATGATATACGAAAATGGCAGCACGAGGCTTTGAAGCCTGAGCATGTCAAATCGGAACAGATGGTGGGTTATGTCGACTCTTTATCTGAAGACTCTCGTAGTTTGAAAGTCTTTAAAACCCGAATCTGGGTCCCTAGATTTGGTGGTTCACGAGATACTGTATTGGCTGAGGCGCATAAATCGGGAATGTCTATCCATCCAGGGAGCACTAAGATGTACTACGATCTTCGTACTTATTATTGGTGGCCGGGGATGAAAACCAATATTGCACATTATGTTGAGCAGTGTATTACCTGTATGAAAGTGAAGGCTGAGCATCAAAAGCCATACGGGAGTTTACAACCTCTTGAGGTTCCCGTGTGGAAATGGGAGGAGTTAACAATGGACCTAGTTACGAAGTTGCCAAAGACTCAACGACAACATGATAGTATCTGGGTCACTGTGGACCGGTTGATGAAATCTGTGCATTTTCTTCCCGTTCTGGAATCGTATCTGATGGATAAGTGGGCGCGACTTTATGTTGATGAAATTATCGCTTGACATGGTGTACCGACTAAAATCATCTTTGATCGTGATTCGCGTTTCACGTCTAAATTCTGGTTGGGGTTACAACGAGAACTTGGGACGCAGTTGGCCTTAAGCACCGCGTATCACTCTCAAACTGATGGGCAATCTGAGCGCACAATTCAGACATTAGAGGATATGCTTCGTGCCTGTATTTTAGAGTTCGGTGGTAGCTGGGATACTCATCTGCCATTAATTGAATTTTCTTACAACAGCTACCATTCGATGATTGGAATGGCACTGTTTGAGGCCCTGTACGGCCGTAAGTGTCGTACGCCTCTATATTGGAGAGAAACCGGGGAAAATATACTTGCTGGACCCGAACTTGTACAAATCACACATGACAAAATAGAGGTGATTTGAGAGAGAATGAAAGCGACTCAGGACCGACAAAAGTCATACGCTGATCGCCGTAGAAGACCGATCGAGTTCTCAGTCGAAGATTTGGTCATGTTGAAGGTTTCCCCGTGGCGTGGAGTATTACGGTTTAGAAATAAAGGTAAACTCAATCCTCGCTTCATCGGTCCATTCAAGATTATTAAACGCGTCAGGAAACAAGCTTACCATTTAGAACTACCCAAAGAACTAGCAGGTATACATGATGTTTTCCATGTCGGTTATCTACGTAAATGTTTGGGCAAACATGAGGACGTTGTACCATTATCGAAAGTTAAGATAAATGAAAAACTTCAATATGCCAAAGAATCCGAAAGTAATTTGAAAGAGCGGACAGTGAATTCACGAGACAAAGATGTAGATTTGGTATTAGTGAAGTGGAAACATCATCGCGGACCAAATTGGACGTGGGAATGCAAAGAGATGATGGCTAAGTACCCTTCATTAATTCCGCAACCATGATTTCGGGGACGAAATCTTCAAAAGGGGGAGGTATTTGTAACATCCAACTTACTAAAAGTCCATTTATGTTGCTAAACATGTTTAACTAAGTCAATAAAGTATATTATGGGTTTGTGCTTACTTATGTTAGTTGAAAAGTAAAAATGATAAAAGTGCACAAAAAAAATGTGTCTAAGTGTGCACTATAAGGCCATATAGGGGAACTCATGTTCTTGTAGTAAATAAGTGAAAAATATCAAAATTAGACTGGAATATGGACTTCTGGATCGAATTAGAGGCTGAAATTTTATACTTAAGCTTTTTATAGATTAATTAAGAGATTTGGAAAGTTTCGTGCGAAACAGAGTTGAAACGACCAAGATACGTATGAGGGACTAAATCTGCCAACAGTGGCAAACTAGGTTGACTTTTTGACCAAAATAGGTCAAAACCGGGTTTCGCACTCAAAAATGGTTATTTTCACCTCTAGAACTTTCACACACAATCAAAGGTGCGATTTTCACACACTTGGGCTTAAATCTTTCAATTCTTGATGATTAATGTTAGATTTTAGAAGAATATGTGATAAATATCAAAGGTATGCTTCTAATTTCAAGTTTATTCCATGTAGTTAGTAATAATAAAAAAGGTTAGGGTTTGCATTTGAAAGATTATAACAAGATGATGATAGATTAAGGTTGTTTGATGATGATTATAGTTTAATCATGAAAGAATCTTGAAATAATTGCATGCATTAGTATGAAAGCTATGAGATTAAGCATTGTTAGTGATGTTAATGATGATTAATGTGGGAAATCGTGTTTATATGCTAAGTAATGATAGAATTTCTGAAGTTTTGTCAAGAATATGTAATATATGGGATGAAAACCAGAAGATGGTATTGAAATACAAGAGAATTGGGCATTATAATGGATTATATGGGTGTATTGGTATTGAAAGAGTATGGTTACAGCTCTGATTTTGAAAATTTGTAGAAAATTGAAAAAACATCGTATGAATATGAGATCACTGTCCATGGAAATATAACATAATGAACTACAATTCATCTTTAGACATGAAAATGTGAAATTGAAGTTAAGATGGGTAAAAACTGCCACATGTACTGTGCTGTAAAGCTGAATTTTGACAGCTTTGAGCTGCAGTGCTGTAAATAACATAATAAATCACAGAAAAATCATAAAAATATGAGGTAAGTTGCATTAGAAAGCTATAAAAGAATACTTTATTTATTCTCATTGGCTAATTATGAGTCTAAGTGTAGTGAAACATGGGATGAACAGAGGGCTGTACAGGGGAATTGAAAGTAGGATAGTCAAGGTCTAAAACTGTATAACTTGAGATTGGTATATAGTTTGTTAATGATACTTGAAATGTTTACTCCATGGGCTATATTAAGGCTATTTAGAGCCTCTAAAGGTCTAATGATATTGTTGGTTGGAATTGGATGTTACCGCGTTCGGTTGTTTACATTAAAGCACTGTGAGTTTATATCAAACTTATACTTATATGTAGTATATGTATATGCTTTCTTACTGTAAATTAGTTGAAGAAGGGGTGTGGTACACATATTTACTCTACTCTTGTTGATCGTTCTACTAAATTATTATGATCGATATGGTTTCATTGACGCTAAGTACTTTGTGAGTTGTATGGCTTCTTGATACGTTGATTTGATCTGGTACCGAAATCATACATGTAACCCGTTGATTCCAATTTTTAATTACAAATTTGTAAGGTATGTTATGTACTCATTTCTAGTTTAATTATGAATCAGTTAGTGTTCATTAGACGTATTAAGGATCAGTGAGTCATTATGGTTTTGTTAACTCTATACGTGATATGTTCCGTAAAATTTGAAAGCTAGAGATTAATCGGTTTTGCCTCCTAATTCTTTTGTTAAGATATG
>NW_020200769.1:106008-112829 GCF_001531365.2 Cynara cardunculus var. scolymus
AGGATTTGGAAGTAACTTTTGGTACATGTTTCGTATATTTTTGATGTTTCGGGTTTGTAATTATTACTCGTATGTTGGGTAGTTATACTATTGTCTCGACTTTTGGTTTGTAAAAGTCTTAGTTTGTAAGTTGTTTAAACAATTTTCGAGGGATGTTTGACTTACCGATCAAACTAAACTTAACATTTGGTGGATAATTAGAAATTGTATCCCGTCTTGGATTCGGGTGAACTTCTTTTTTTTATCGGTTAAATATTCCCGACAATTTGTATTTTTATTTTAGTGTAATGAATCGATGTTACAAAGAGGGACATCCGGTTCTTCCATAGACTAAAGTTGTCACGAATGAACCAGGGAGGTTTGGCAAGAGAGCCATTATCTTGAACGTGTGTGTTTGTGTTTTGCAAAACCATTTAAAAGCAGTAAAATTGTCTAGAGAAGAAGATAAAGTAATGCAGAAAAACAACCAAACAACTTAGAAAAGACAGAACACTGCTCTGATACCATTTGTTGGTCCCGTAAGGGTTTACAAGATATGTATAACATTTTGTAGAAGAGGGGTGAATACAAACACAGTATTTTCAAATTTAAAATATATATTGATAAGAGAAGAGCAATACAGATTTTACAAGACTGTTTGCAAAAAGATAAGGTAAGAAAACCTATCTAAACAATATTTAGTTACACACTTAAACTTAGCAAATAAGAAAAGATTTGTTGTAGAAGAAATAGAAGAAAGTAAGTTCTTTCTGGGAAAGAACTTGTTTAGAATGCAATAAAAGGGATTCTAACTTGCTCTTGAAGATGAGCGTATTTGTTCTTAGATGTGTGTTCTTTTACTTAAGCTCAAGGATGCTCAGAGTAAGATTTAGGCTTTGAGTATCTCTGCATGGAGATAGAACACATCTACTTATACCCATTGCATTAAATGCACATTTAATACAACGTGGTAGGGTTGGAACGCGTGTCAAGCCTTAAGGGGAAGGGTTGCTACAGTAAATAGTACAAAAGCCTATTCATGAGCAGACATCCTTACCTAAAGTTGGTGGGTAATAGAGTCAACTAGTCGGCTCCATACCGTACTAACGTTTAGAAAGAGTATGGATTTGTCCTTTGTGTGTATAAGGACAAGACAACAACAATCGTGCTTAGCAAGCTTCTTTTGATCGCTGAATGCTGGAATAACCTGAAGGTCTCTTCAGCATTCGTTGAGGCTTGGGCAGTCTTCACACATATGTAGACATGCTTGTAATCACTGAGTACCGCTTCAGATCACGTACTTGCCAGTCTCTAGTCTTCAATTTCAGTCTTCGACATTGGCTGAAGGTTCTTTGGTGTGAGTGTTATCTTCTTGAAGTATCGTTGTTGCTTATTGGATTTTACAATACAAGTTCTTCAGCGATCACTTAACAGACTCAGTGAAGATCGCTGGAATTGAAAAGACAAAAACATAAATACTTCGTATATGGGTAAAAAGGGATTATCATCAAATCACTTAGAGAGAGGATCAACAAAGACAACACTCACACCAAAGAACTTTCAGCTAAAGTCAAAGACTGAAACTGAAGATTAGAGACTGACGAGTACGTGATCTGAAGCAGTATTTAGTGATTATAAGCCTACCTACATGTGTGTGAGGACTGCCCCAGCCTCAGTGAATGCTGAAGAGACCTTCAGGTTATTCTAGCATTCAGCAATCAAAAGAAGCTTGCTAAGCACGATTATTGTTGTCTTGTCCTTATACACACAAAGGACAAACCCATACCCTTTCTAAATGTTAGTACGGTATGGAGCCGACTAGTTGACTCAATTACCCACCAACTTTGTGAAAGGATGTTTGCTCATGAATAGGTTTTTGTACTATTCACTGTAGCAAATGACAAGTCTTCCCCTTAAGACTTGACACACGTTCTAACCCTACCATGATGCATTAAATGTAACGAGTATAAATAGATGTGTTTTATCTCCATGCAGATATACTCAAAAAAATTCTTACTCTGAGCTTTCTTGCGTTGAAGTAAAAGAACACACATCTAAAAAATATACGCTCATCTTCAAGAGCAAGTTAAAATCCCTTTTATTACATTCTAAACAAGTTCTCTCCCAGACACAACTTAATTTCTTCTATTTCTTTGACAGCAAATCTTTTCTTATTTGCTAAGACTAAGTGTGTAAATTTAGATTGTTTAGATAGGTTTCTCTTATCTTATCTTTCCGCAAACAATCTTGTAAAATCTGTATTGATCTTCTTTTATCAATATATATTTTAAATTTGAAAATATTGTGTTTGTATTCATCCCCCCCTTCTGCAAACTGTTATACATATCTTGTAGACCCTAAAGGGACCAACAAGATGGCACACCGAAAAAACTTGCCCGAGGTTGAGGTCGGGGGGCGATTCAAACCAACCGATACTTGACACTTAAGCTCAAATATGGTCGTATGATGCCGAGCTGAACCGACAAATGACAACATAATGTGTCATTCAAGTCAGGTTGCCTTTTGGACATTTCGACAACCCTCACGTTACAAAGTTGATTCAAAATACGCTACAACCATGATACAAGCCGGTAAGTCGTCAAACCCTTAGACGTGATGCGATAAAAATATGGAAAATGTGTCGGGCTGAAATGCAACAAATGTTTTCCGTTTTGCCTAACAATATTTCTTTAACGTGTGATGTATGGAGTGCACCATACGGATTGCCGGTTTCGTATATATGCATAACGACACATTGGGTTGAGCCTACAACATGGCATTTATTCAAACCTGTAATCGCGTTTGAACCGTTTGGTGTGCCACATTCGGGAGTACGTCATTATTAAAAAAATGTCTTGCATTTTATAATTTAACTGCTAAAATAATTAGTATTTCATTTGATAACGCTAGTAATAACAATGCTTTTGTGGAAAAATTAAAGTGTCATTTGACACCTATATTAGACGGCAAATTATTTCATACACGTTGTTGTGCACACATAATAAATTTAGCCGTTCAAGACGGTTTAAATACTTGTAAACCCGTAAGGGATAAGTTTAGACTTATGTTGCGGCGAATTTTCATGAAAGGTAAAAAAATGAATGCGGAATATAGAAAGTATTGTGAGGACGTTGGTTTTAGAGCTTTGGGGCCGAGGTTCGATATGCTCATTCGTTGGAATTCGACTTATTCTATGATTGACCATTTGATAAAACAAAAAAAAATTGTGCTTTATATAGACACCATTACCCGCAAAATTCTATTGGAAATCTTGATTGGGCCGTGCTTGAAGGATTGTACGATATTTTAGGCGATTTTAAAAATACGACAACACTTCTATCCGAAATTTATTATCCAACAAGTTCTTTAGTTTTAAACCAATTATATATTTTGGCAAGTAAGATTGCCCAATACGAAGACCATCACGATTGGGGAAGGTTGATGTCTTCAATGAAAAAGAAATTGTTAAAATATTTTATGAGCATCCCATTTGCTTTTTTTTGTGTTGCAACATTAAACTCATATTTAAATATTGTTGGTGTTGAAGTTTTAATTACACAAATATGTGTGGCTTTTGGTTTGGATACCGCTACGGATAATTCTTTTTCAATGGAACAAAAACGTTTGTTTAATCGTAATTTTCAAGATTTATTTGATCATCACAAACATTTTTATGGAGAAGAAAACCAACCACAAACACCTTCAAGTCGTGGGTTTGCAGGTTCTAGTTCTTCTTCTAGTGGTCATCGACAAAGTCGTAAAGAGTTGATGACTAATTTAATGAAAGAAGTTTTAAATGAATCAAGTAAAAAAAGTCGATATGATAACAATTTGGGTGAACTAAATATGTATGTGCATACTAACTTTATGGCCGCATACCCCGCAAATGATGTCGAAGATTTTTAAAAAATTGATTTATTAAATTTTTGGAAACAAAAACAACCTCAATTCCCGATTTTGGCATGCATCACACATGATGTACTAACAATCCAAGTTAGTACCGTAGTTTCAGAATCTGCTTTTTCTCTTAGTGGCATAATCATTTCCATACGTCGGACAAGACTAAGCTCGGAGTCTGTGGAGTATTGCATCTGCTTGAAGGATTATTTGGATAGCGTTGATAGGATTCAACACATGACATCGTTAGAGATGGAGATTGAAGTGGTGGAAGAAAATCTGGAAGAAAATGAAATCTCCATGGGACTAAGCATGCCGCCAACTACCGATACCGACGACACTTACTCACAATATGACGATGATGGGGAACTCGACATTAATGACCTTGATGACTAAGAGGCTATTAGAAGAATTCAAGAGACCGAAACTCTTCAAATCAATCCGACATGAGATACCGATGAAGATTGATGAATAAATGTATTTTCAAATAATTTTATAATAAATTTTAGTAAAACAATGTAATTTTAATTATAATAAAACGTATTTTTAAAGTGTATTTGAGTGACCCGTTACCCGTACGACAAATTTAATAACACATTAAAAATATATATCATTTAAAAAAACAAAAAGAAAATATTTTTTAGAGTACGTCCAATTGGGACCGGGACCGATATCCCATAACTGGTTACAAGTTGCATTGACCGGTCTTCACTAAATCGACCGGGACCGGTTATGAAGGGACCGGTTACAGTCGGTTAGAAGAAAGATCAAGCCCGATTGGGACCGATCCGGCCCAGCCCGATATCGGTTTTTGGCCATCATTAGTCATGATTATAAGACGTCTTTTTGGATTTGTATTTTAAAAACATATGCCTTTATTATATAACATTTTTTTTAATGTTACAATAAGTTTTTTATATGGCATTTATGAAAAATTACATTTTTTATATGAGGTGTTTTAGGATTTGTATTTAAAATAAGATGCCATATAAAAAAATTAATTGAACACTTTCTTTTAAAAATGTTCTAAAAATGTCTAACAACATTCTATAAACTTATTGTAGCATATTTATATAAGACATTTGTTTGGTATAACTGAATGATTTATGAGACTAAACAATTATACATCCTATTAATAAAATTACATACATTTGTTTTGTAGCCTAAAAATAGTTAATTGTTTGTGACTATGAAAAGTATTATCATTTGTTCTCTAATGAAGAAAAAAAGAATTTAATTATTTTTGTGTGAATGATACTCAACGGCTTGTACTTGAATGATGTTAGTGACATAAATCAAACTCATAAGAAACTAAAATTATAGGGACCAAAAAAAAAAAAAAATTGTATTTAAAAATATTTCATCATAAACAATAATAAAATAGTATAATATTTTATGTATTAATTTTCTATGATATAGCCAAATAGTTTTATTGTACCAGAAAGACTAAAATACCAAAAAAAAATATTTAATAGACCAAAAATAAAGAAAATCAAAAAGACTAAATATCCCTAAGTTAGTGGATGATCTTTAACATATTAAGTCTCATGGACGAAAACAACAATATATTACAAACCACAGGGACGAAAAATCACAATTTCAAAACCATAGGGACAAAAATCTCAATCTTTCTTAAACCACATGGACCAAAATCATAGCTTACTCAATAGAGAATTACATTTTTTACCCGAATTAATAAATTTATCATATGCATCAACCAAAAGTTATCTTGTTTCTTATTCGTTCATTAAGGTTGCAAAGTTAATACCATTTACTGGGTTAACAAAAGATCTTATCTCCCAATCTCTCTCTATATATATGTATATATGACCCTCCACTTAACATAATGAATATCTGGTTCTATAAATATATTAACTGTTTCATAATCTAAGCACTAATTAAAATAAATGAACCTTATCATCTCCAATACGTATGTTGATCATAATGAATGAACCATGATCATTTTCCATAAATATGATGATTGTTTCATAATATAAGCTTTATACGGTATGCAATATTTTCATGGTTTATATTTGAAACTCCGAGTGGATATAGGGGAGTTCAGATGAGAACACGTTTTTATTGCAGTAAATCACATGTGATGATAAATCAGAGACGTGGGCGACCTAGGTCGCGAGCCAAGTCGTCCACACATCACCAAGTTTCACGTGTATTATCACATGTGATAAGGATGTTCTCTCATTTTTTGTAAAATGAAGGTGCTTTGAACCTCCACATACACACACATATTTAATGTATATATGTGTGTGTAGAGGTGGTTTCATTTACAAACCTAACCATTGGTACAAACTAAACAAACCAATCTCAATTGTTCCTATAGTTTAACATTTGATCATAATAAATAAACTTTGGTGAACTTCCATAAATATCTAAATTATAGTAAATGAATCCTTAACATTTTCATAAATATCTCAATGAATTGATTTGTAATAAAGGTTGAGTTTGTAAATGGAACCAACTCCATATATTTTATGTATGTATGTATATATGCATGTGTATGTGTGTGTTTGTGTGTGTGTATATATATATATATATATATAGAGAGAGAGAGAGAGAGAGAGAGACTTGAGATAATGTGAGACCATCATGTTCTCATGAGACCCGTGAGACCACATTTTTCCACTTGAAACTTTACAATAAAACACTGTGACGGTAACCTTAACAGTGTTTTCGCTATGAAGGTTCTGATTTTTTTTACCTTCACAATGTTTTGCTGTGAATTTCAAGTGTAAAAATGTGGTCTCACGAAAAGAGGTTGGTCTGACGTGAATCCAACCTTATATATATATATATATATATATTGTTATAACCAGGATTGAGACAACCTAGGTTGAGGTAATTTTTACATGTTTATTATGTGGATTACGTGAAATATGCATATCTAAACAGAAATGCATGAACTATATATGTGAACATGATATTGT
>NW_020200769.1:113282-118635 GCF_001531365.2 Cynara cardunculus var. scolymus
ATGACTAGAATCTTTATATATTTTATTATATAAACTGCTGGATTTTGATATTGGTTTTGAAGAAAAGATGGTAAAACTATTTTGATAGTTTAAAGGTGATATTGTTATATATTTGTGTATTAAAACCCGTTTTAGGAAAGATAAAGAAGAGGTTGCTTCTWTAAAATAATTTTGAAATGATATCCTGTTGAAAGGATACAAAAGGATTTGAGTTTGGAAATATTATTACAAGAACTGGTTGTTATTGAATATTCAGAGTTTTATTGATAAAACTGTTGGTTGAAAACTATAGAGAATATTCCTTTGAGACGATTGTGATTTTGATCTGTCTTCATTTGGAATTAATTATAGATGTTATGGATAAACCTATGAATGAGGATTCGATAAGATGGTTGTGACTGCGGTCCTTCATTCGAACTAGTTCATAGATTTTGAAGAAGAAATAAGGGTGGCATATCAAGGAGAGGTGTTTTTTGAAATAAGGGTGGCATATCAAGGAGAGGTGTCTTTTGGAATAAGGGTGGCATATCAAGGAGAGGTGTCTTTTGGATATAAGGGTGGCAATTGTGTGTGAATATTATAGCTCTTACTATTATGTCTTTTAAGATAACAATAGATTTGAGTCCTTACTTCTTTGTGATTTGAGAACTCAAAGATATTGTTCTTATTAAAAATAATAGAATTTATGTTATTGAGAAGGGGAAAACTTGGCATATGGCCATTGATATTGATTAAAAGTGTTTTGGAATAGAATGATCATTTTTATGAAGAATCAGAGGGGATCTGGTTGTTCCTTGTAAGGAACCAGAGGGGCTCTGGTTGGTCCTCATTATTGGACTAGAGGATTCTGGTTATTGATTTGGAGAATGAGCAAGTTTTTACTAAATGTACTAATTGGACCAGAGGCTCTGTATCTATTAATAAAAGCTTCTATGTCAAAATCATATTTTTAGAAGTTTTAAGAAAAGGATTTTATACTTAGAATCTTTTTATGTAAAACAGACCAGAGAAGCTCTGGTTGGCTTACACGTTGAATCAGAGGGACTCTGGTTGATCATGTCTTTTGGAACCAGAAGTTCTGGTTAGTTCAACCAGAGGCTCTGGTCGAACATGAACTCTTCATAAATTACTCTTTTAATGAAAAAGGCTATCTTATTGATTGAAAGTTTAACTAAAGACCATTTTAAGAAATTATATGAGTCAGAAGTTCTGGTTCGTTCAACCAGAAGCTTTGGTCAAGGAACCAGAAGCTCTGGAAAAGAGACCAGAGGGGCTCTAGTCCTGGTTATTGAAATATATTCCAAGTGTGGTTTGGAACCAGAGGCTCAATAGACCAAAACAGAATCTGATTTTATTCCGCATGTTGTGAAATGATTATTTGATAAATGTTTTGGTGATCCTCACCCTGCATTACATAAAAGGGAACCTCACTAGACATTCATGTCTAACCCTCATTGCGTGTTTTCAAAAATATGTGTGCAGGTAATGATAATAAGGGAAAGAGCATTATATGAATTACTTCCCTATATGCTTAGCTGTTTTTGGAAGCATAGATGTTAGGATGCAAGAACATGTACTCTTGGAATTTTTGGCTTGCGTATTTTACATTATATACTCTTGTATCGAGGACCTATGTGGGGGAAAACACGTATTCACTATATAAAATATGTGTTATATGCAATGTAAGGATTGGGGGTGTTACAGAGTTGGTATCAGAGCCTGAGTTTAAGGGATTTAGGTATTCACATGCATGATACCTAGACTTAAACTATTTCATTGCATATTAGGGTCCTAGACATAGTTAGCACCTTTGGAATAAATATAATAAGTTAAGAGATCAGTGTGTAAGGTATTTTCGGATTACATTTGGCCAATGTAATTTTGAATCTACAGGTACATAACTGAACTTAGACACTTTATTATATTTGGGAATGTGAAAAATATGTGTTTTAACTTTGTTATCTGCAAATGGCTAGTAGATCAAGAAGGTCAGAAAGGATCACCCACCCCAATGAAGAAGAATCCCCTGTTGCTCCTATTGGCACCTCTAAGGGTAGAAGCAGAGGCAGAGGTAGAGGTAGAGGTAGGCAGCAGACCAGAGGCAGAATAAGCCAGCCAGAAATTAATATGAATCAAGCAGAATTAAACTCTGAAAATATGAATCAATAACGGATGTCTCACCCAAAATATGTAACAAGAGACATATTAGCTGAAGAAATGGGAAACCTAAGGGAAACCTTGACTTCTATTTTGAGGAATCCTGCCAGAATAGAGACAGGCAGAATTGAAGTTACTCAATCGATTCCAATTCTCAATAACAAGGAAGGAGACATAAAGATGTTTCTAACTTGTAAACCACCAACCTTCTCGGGAGAAAGAGATCCAATTAAAGCTATGTGTTGGATCAAAGAGAAGGAGTCTGTATTCAATACCATCCGATGTGCAGAAACAGATAAAGTCAAATTTACAGTCTCTGTGCTGAAATCAAATGCATTATTTTGGTGGGAAGTAGAATCATTAGCCAGAACAGATATTTTGCAAACTATGACATGACTAGAGTTTGTCAACAGATTCAAGGAGCAGTTTTGCCCAAAAGCTGCCGTCAGACAAATGGAAGAAGACTTTCTAAAATTAGAACAAGGAAACAGAACTGTAAGGGAATATACAGAGAAATTCATCGAATATTCAAGATTTGCAGAACATTATATTTCCTCNAGGATTTTGGTTATTGATTTGGAGAATGAGCAAGTTTTTACTAAATGTACTAATTGGACCAGAGGCTCTGTATCTATTAATAAGAACTTCTATGTCAAAATCATATTTTTAGAAGTTTTAAGAAAAGGATTTTATACTTATAATCTTTTTATGTAAAACAGACCAGAGAAGCTCTGGTTGGCTTACACGTTGAACCAGAGGGACTCTGGTTGATCATGTCTTTTGTAACCAGAAGCTCTGGTTAGTTCAACCAGAGGCTCTGGTCGAACATGAACTCTTCATTAATTACTTTTTTAATGAAAAAGGCTATCTTATTGATTGAAAGTTTAACTAAAGACCATTTTAAGAAATTATATGAGTCAGAAGTTCTGGTTCGTGCAACCAGAGGCTTTGGTCAAGGAACCAGAAGCTCTGGAAAAGAGACCAGAGGGGCTATGGTCCTGGTTATTGAAATATATTCTAAGTGTGGTTTGGAACCAGAGGCTCGATGGACCAAAACAAAATCTGATTTTATTCCGCATGTTGTGAAATGATTATTTGATAAATGTTTTGGTGATCTTCACCCTGCATTACATAAAAGGGAAACTCACTAGACATTCATGTCTAACCCTCATTGCGTGTTTTCAAAAATATGTGTGCATGTAATGATAATAAGGGAAAGAGCATTATGTGAATTACTTCCCTATATACTTAGCTGTTTTTGGAAGCATAGATGCTAGGATGCAAGAACATGTACTTTTGGAATTTTTGGCTTGCGTATTTTACATTATAGACTCTTGTATCAAGGACCTATATGGGGGAAAACATGTATTCACTATTTAAAATATATGTTATATGCAATGTAAAGATTGGGGGTGTTACATATATATAAGGACGAGTTCAAATGAAAATCGAGTTTAGATTATGAACTCGGGGACAAAAGAGAGTGCGACACGTGTCCTTGCATCCACAGGTTTTTCATCATAAATAGTGAATCAATTTAACATGGATCATGACTGTGCATTATTCATCATGAACGTTGTATTATTCATCATAAACATTGTATTATTCATCATGAATGTTGAATCAATCATCATGAACAGTTCATTAACTTCAGATTCATTATTCATACTAAATGCCCTTCGTTATTCATACCGAATGTGGACGCCAAAGACACGTGTTGCCTCTTCTTTATCCTTTAATTCACAACTGAAAATCGGTTTATAATTGAACTTTTTTTCCTCTCTCTCTCCACTCACACACACACACACACACACATATATATATATAGGAGGTTTACTTTGCAAACCACGTTATTTGTAYAAACCATACAAACTTCATTCAACCAATCATAATTTTTCATTTTGTTCATTTTTTTTTGTAATTATGAGATGTTGATTAAACATTTTTTTATTGTGAAGGGTGCTAATCATGGATATTATCATCTTCATTATATTAATTTTAAAGAAATAATGAAACAATTTCATTAAAATTTCATAAGTATTATATGAAACAATTTTATAACCATATATGAAACAATTTCATCAAAAAAGTATTATATGAAACAATTTCATAAGATTAAACAATTTAATGAAAAAAATTTCATAAGATTAAACAATGAAATCAACGGATGAAGGTGGATTACACGGTTTGTATGAACAAAAGTGTTTTGCATTTGATTGCTCCTATATATATATATATATATATATATATATGAGATTAATCAAGAAATTTTCTCAAATTTCATGGTTCAAAAATTTATATATAATCTTCAACAAGATTTTAATAATTTCTTCAATTGAGAAGAAAAAGATAGTTTTACTATTTTAAAAATAATATTAATTATATTATTAAAATATTTAATAATTTAATGTCTCAACAAACTTTTTTATAAAGTACAATAACAATTTTTTCTTCTCTCTCCATCAAAATAAATAAAAAACAATTAAAATGTATTCACTCTCGAGAAATTTTTATTCTGTAAGTTGGTGTTTGTTTTTTTTAAAAAGCTCTTATTTTATCACTTATGTCTGATTCGGTCAGACATAAGGCAATTCATACCGTTTGTTTTTCTTTTTTCTTTCAGAGCTACTTATCACTTATTTTCCTCTTAAAAATTAAGTGATAACCTAGCCACTTATTTTTCTCTTAATCATGAAGACCATCCAGAGAACCGATTTCTACTTCACCATTCGATCGACTTCACCCTCCTTACCGTCTCAATCGATCGACTTCACCCTCCATCGCCTTTGGTGGCTTCAAATCAACCCAAATCAGATTCAAATCAAGAGGGTTTTCTTCTCTATGGGTTTTTGCCATTGTGTGTTTTTGTTCCTGTGTAAACCAGTAGTTGTGCACCTTTATCCTTGTGAATCAAGGTATTTTCGTTCCTGTAGTTTTCGTCACTGTAGTTTTCATCACGATGGAGATTTGCTTCGATTTTAGAGGTGGATTTGGGCGTTGGATTTTAGAGAAGGAGTGGTGGTGGATGGTGATTGATGGTGGTGGGATGAGGGTGAAGATTGATGATGGAAGACTTGATCTAGAGAAAGAAGAATTAAAAGAATCTTGGGAACATAAACAGAAGTGAAATAAGAAATTATACATATTCATATGTTTTGTTGGTTACAAAAGCAAACTATTGATTCAGATTTCAGAC
>NW_020200769.1:119016-124099 GCF_001531365.2 Cynara cardunculus var. scolymus
CTGTGATGAAAGCCAGAAAATGTATCCAAAAGAAATGCCAAGGATTTTTAGGTTACATAATTGATGCTAAGAAAGAACAGAGTAAACAAGAATTAATTCCAGTTGTTAGTGAATATTCTGAAGTCTTTCCAGAAGACTTGTCAGGGCTACCTCTAAATATGGTTATTGAATTTAGGATTGATTTAATACGTGGAGCAGCACCTGTAGCAAAAGCACCGTACAGATTAGCTCCATCAGAATTAAAAGAACTGGTTACACAATTAAAGAATTTGTCAGACAAAGGATTTATCAGGCCAAGTACTTCACCATGGGGAGCTCCAGTTCTGTTTGTGAAAAAGAAAGATGGCACTATGCGTATGTGTATTGATTATCGAGAGTTAAACAAATTGACCATAAAGAACAAATATCCATTGCCCAGGATTGATGATTTGTTTGATCAACTAGTAGGAGCTAGTTACTTCTCAAAGATTGATTTGCGATCAGGATACCATCAGTTGAAAGTTAAAGAAGGTGATATAGCAAACACAGCATTTCGAACCAGGTACGGGCATCATGAATTTTTGGTTATGTCATTTGGTTTGACTAACGCACCTGCAGCTTTCATGGATCTAATGAATCGAATATGTAGAGAATACCTCGATAAATTTGTCATTGTATTTATCGATGATATTCTTATATACTCCAAAACACAAGAAGAGCATACATAACATCTTCGATTGATCCTTGAACTTTTGAAAAGAGAAAAGTTGTATGCTAAACTATCAAAGTGTGAATTTTGGCTAAGAGAAGTCCAGTTTCTGGGGCATGTTATATCTGAGGATGGAGTAAAGGTAGATCCAGCAAAGATTGAAACTGTTACAAAATGGGAGGCACCAAAAACACCATCTGAAATTCGAAGTTTCTTGGGATTGGCAGGCTATTACCGCAAGTTTATTCCAGATTTCTATAAAATAGTCGTGCCTTTGACGAAATTAACTCGAAAGAATGTTAAATTTCAGTGGGAAGAAGAACAGCAGAAAGCCTTTCAGTTATTAAAAGATCATCTTTGCAGCGCCCCGATACTATCTTTACCCGATGGAACTGAAGACTTTATGGTATATAGTGATGCATCAAAGTTGGGATTACGCTGTGTCTTGATGCAAAGAGGGAAAGTCATATCATATGCATCTCGACAATTAAAAGATCATGAAAAGCNTGATGGATACAATAAAATTTAACTAAATACATAATTAATTAAAATTCATCGTTAGTGTTTATTGGTATATATGCATGAATTACTTATTTATAATTGATGACTAACTTGATCATGATTTTGTGTTCTAACACAGTAACATGTTAATAAGTATGAAATATCGTGTTTGAATCTCGTCGGTCATATCATTTCACCGACGTATTAGCGACGAATTTTAATTAATTATGTGTTTAGTTAAATTTTATCGTTAATCTATCAGTAATTTAACTAAATTATTTTCTATTTTTCTAATTTAAAAAATCGCCAAGGAATATCTTTTATTTTTAATTAAAATAAATTTCATCAGTAATCTTTTTTAAATCTTTTTTTAATTTAAAAAATCACATACAAAATATATTTTATTAAAATAAATTTAACTAGTAATCTGTTTTAAATGTTTTTTTAATTTGAAAATCACTGACAAAATATATTTTATTTTTATTGTTAATTAAAATAAATTTTATCAATAATCTTTTTTAAATGTAAGTACATTTTTTTGTAAATGTAAGTACTTTTTTGGCATAATTGTTTCATTTTATAAATGTAAGTATTTTTGTTAGGACTGAAAAATCAGTATTAATTGTATTCGTCTTGAAAGATTAATTTTAGTCTATATTTGTAAAGTCAGCGTGTTTGACTTTCTTAGACTAGTTTGACTTTGACTTTGTTAGTTAGATTGACCATATAAATATGGTTTAATCTTTGTAATTAGGAAGAGAAGAGACTAATTGTAATATTCAGATTAATAAGAGAGTTTGACTGAGATTATATGTGTTGACTTTTTCTCTCAAGTGTTCATAGTGTTCTTAATGATAAATCCATGAATCTGCCATTGATGTGAGCTTGATATTGAAGATTGATCAGTAATTGTGGACACACAATTGGTATCAAAGCAGGATGCAAGAAATCAGAGAAAGAATCAAGAAGATAAGTATTTTTTTTAATTTTCTGAATTTTTTAATTTTTTGTGTTCTTCGTTTTCTTGAGTTTTTCTTTGTTTTTGATCCGATTTTTCATAAAAAATCTTGTGTTTTGGTGTTAAAAATATGATCAAAATGTTCGAAATTGAATTGTGAATCTTTGTTATTCACATACTTTTACGATTTGATCAATTTTAATCAAGATTTGATCGGATTTTTGTGTTTTAATTTTTTTTTCGTGTTCTTAATTTTTTTTGTAAATCAGTGTTTTGATCTATTTTTTTAAAATTTCTTTTAGTTTTTGTGTTTTTGATATATTTTAATCTGTTTTTAATATTTTTTTTGGTTTAATTTTGTTAAACCGTCCATTATTCAAGGCCCAAGTTCTTAGCCCAATTTTGACCACTGGTTTACAATCTCATTCTTGTGTAAATTGATCACCATTCAAGCGGTATTCAAGTATACCGATCATCTTCAATCGGTATTCATATTCACCGCTCATCACTTGAAGCCTTCATTGCCCGGTATTCATCTACACCGGAGAAGACTTGACCGGTATTCATCAAGCGGTTTTCAAGCTACACCGGTCACCACTTGGTCAGAGAAGGGTATACACCGCTCATTTCTTGAACGGATTCCTTGAACGGAGAGGTACACCGGACAATTTCAGGTAAGAGGTTTAATTTTGAGCGGATTTTACATAAACCGGACAACCCTTGTTCGGTGTTCATCTAAACCGGTCACCTCTTGACCGGATTAGAGCTCTGATTTGGTAAGCATCTCAGATTTAGTGTAAACTAATCAATCTTTGAACGGATTCTGAGTTTGTCTTGAGCGGTTTAGGCTAAACCGCACACTATATCTTCGAACTTTGATTTTACTTGATTCGAATTCACATCTATCCCAGGTAAATCATCTCATGTTTAGGTTTGATTTTTGATCGAACTTTGATTTTACTTGAGCGGTTTAGGTTTAGCTTTGAGCAGATTCGTATATCTCTCATTGTAAATCGAACTCAGCTTCAATTTGTTCATCTGAGTTTTTGCTATTTGTTCGAAAATCACATAATCTAATATTCTTGATTTTGCGAACCTATCTGATTGGTTACTGTTGGTGTATGAAATTGTTGTGGTTGTGTTTTAATAGTAAACTGTTTTGAAGCATTGCAAGGTTGCTACTTGTTAAAGCTGTTTAAGACAACAAAAGCTCTGTTCATAAAATTCTGTTTATTCATTGCTAATTGATTTTGTTTCTTGCTTCTTCTAACAGAGAAGTGTAGAGGCATTACATTTGTGACTGAGTGTTGTATGTTTTGAGGATTTGTTCACCCAGAATCATGTTTTGTATGTGAAGTTAGCTTAGAGAAGTGTGCAGCTAGTGCAGGACTGTTTCTTATTTGTAACAGCAAGTATAAAACAGAACTTTGGAACTGTTTTAGCAGCAGGACTGAATCAGCAGCTACACAGTTCTACAACAGCAGCTTCAGAGGGTCATACAACAGTTTAGCAGCATAAACAATAGTGGACTGTGTGTACATTAGTTGACAGCAACTACAGTTCAGATTTCTTTGACATGTTTGATAACAGCAGCTTCAGAAGGTTGATATCAAGTTCTGGTTGAAGCAATTACTCATGCTTCCAGGCCATCTTCTGGAGTGTCTTGTTACCAGCGGTTAGAGTTTGTTGGTGATGCTGTCCTAGATCATCTTATTACAAAGCATTTAATTTTTATGTACACAGATCTGCCACCAGGAAGCTTGACTGATTTGCGAGTTGCTGCTGTCAATAATGAAAATTTTGCACGTGTTGCTGTTAAACATAACCTGCATGTGCACCTGAGACATGGTTCAAGTGCACTTGAAAAACAGATACGAGGTTTTGTGAAGAGTTGGTATCATTGTGTTTTGTCTTTGAGCTTAACAAATTGGTCTTTGCTTGTTGTTTTTGAGTAGACTACATATTAGTCTAAATCATCCTTGGCCCTCATAACAACAGTTTTTTAAACTGTTTTAACAGCAGTTTTTAAAACAGTATGCAAGGTTGTAACAGCAAACAGCTTCACAGCAACAGCTTTACAACAACAAGTTTTTTGAAGTTTTTTTTTAACAGCTTGCAAATTGAATTTGACAGCAACTTTCACTTTGACAGTTTCATTTTGTGTTAAGACAGCAACTAATTGTTGTTTTTGAGTTGTTTTTGTGCAATGTTAAGCAAGCAGCAACAATGTGTTTTGTGTTTTGTGTTTTGACTGTGCAAATTGTTTGAGTTTGACGTTGCAGTCAACAGTAAAACAGCAAAGAAACACAACACCAAGAAGACAACAGTAGTTGTTTAAACAGCTTCACAACATCAACAGAAAGTGTTAACAGTTCTTGAAGCAGCAGCAACGTTGATAGTCAAGGTTTACACAGCTACACAGTTCCACAACAACAGGTCTTAACAGTCTTGACAACATATCGATTTGATGCAAATATCTTGACAGAAACTGAATCAGAAACAGCAGCTGTGCTGTGATGTGTTGCAGCCCGAGTCAAAGAAGATTCTGTTTTCAAGTACTCTAGCTCCATTGAGAATCTAATTTGTTTGGTAGCAGCAGGTAGTGTGCAGAGAAGACATCAGCAGCAGCAGTGTGTAATTTGCAGTTGGAGGTTGTTGTTTAACAAAATCTGTGAAAGCTTTCTGCTTCACAGCAATTTTTGACAGATGAGAATTTTGTATGTGAGTTAAGCAACAAGTGATTCACAACATTATAGCAAGTGCAGGAAGCAGTTTCACAGGTTCATTTGTTTGTTGAAACAGCCGCATTATTGATATATTTTGACAGCAGGTTCTTTGCAGGTTTCAAAACAGAACTTGCAGCTCCACAGAAAGTAGCAGCAACTCAGATTTATAGCAGCCTAAGTTCATACTCAGGTTTAGTAGCAGCATTTCAA
>NW_020200770.1:0-13391 GCF_001531365.2 Cynara cardunculus var. scolymus
CATATCACTCTCGCGGTTACACCGCCATTATATTTCAAAAATAATATTTCCAAAACATTCTCTTTTCATCCGGATTAGAAGTCCGGTCAAACCTGTCCGGATTAGAAGTCCGGTCAAAACTCTTTGAAAATAAACCAACTCTTTATCCGGTTTAGAAATCCAGTCAAACACTTTAAAAATATAACATTCTTGTCCGGTTTAGATTAAACCGGACAATACACAATTTATACCTTTGACCGGTTTAACAATCCAATCAATACATCACTTTGATCCTTAAAACAATTTACACATTATCCGATCACCACTTGACCGGTTTAAACATTATCCGGTCCCCTCATGTCCGGTTTAAAAATATCCGGACAAGGCACATCCGGTTTAAGTATCCGGATTTCAATCCGGACACTACTTAGCCGGTTTACACAAGAATTATCATAAAATGCATCCAAACTCATAATAATCAATTCTAAATGCTTTTCAATCTGTATGAAAGCAATTCATATCCAAAGTTTTTAATACACTCACCTTTTAAATTTGAGATTCAAAGCTTTTAGAGATTTTCCTCTTCCTGTGCAGATTCTTCAAAACTCTTCAGAGAGATTTCTAAATATAGTATATGTTTTGTGTGTGTTTCTTTTCTTCATAAGAGCTTTATATACATACACAAAAACAAGAAAAGATAATAGGCGGCTAACTAGCCGACCTTTCCTTTTTCTTATTTTAAAACAAAAATATTACCCACATACTCACATATCCAAACACATACATAACATACACATATTATATATATATATAAACCTAATATAATAACCAGAATATTACATATACCTAGTTGCGATCAAGCTGTCAAGAATTCTGGTGGAAGGTATTAAGAGTTATACTTAGTTGTTGTCTTGGTATTTTGCTCATATCTTTCTCCTTGAAGCTCCAAAATTCATGATTCCAGTTGTGTTGGAAAGCCAAAACATAGAGATACATCTTTTAAGCTTTGAGTTTGCTCAAATTCAATGTTCTAGTATGCATAAGTATGTGTTAAAGTCAATGGACAGATGCTGGACAAAAAGCTATACGTTTCTTGCTAATCTTCCTAATTTCAAAATAGTGTTATTTCTTCTGATTTTTATGGATCCTGTAATGGTTGGTTTTAAATTATGAGCGGGTTTCGAATATATAGAGATGCAAAGGGAAAAGTTGTATTGTTAATGGAAGATGAAGGACCAAAAAGGAAAATTTGGTCACCTTCTTGTAACATAGAAAGGTTTGGTTCAATATGACAATTTGGATTTTTGGTTTTCACGTTGGAGGGGAGGGTGCATGCCCATGCACCACCTCACCCTCCTCTCCTTAGAAGTTCATATATATATATATATATATATATATATATATATATATATATATAGACTTGGGATCATGTGAGACCAGCTTGTTTTTGTGAGACCCGTGAGACCAGCATTTTACACGTAAACTTCACAGAAAAAATGCTGTGAAGGTAACTTTTTAAAACCTTCACAGTGTTTTTGCTGTGAAGGTTTGACTTTTTTTAAACCTTCACAGTGTTTTTGCTGTGAAGTTTATGTGTAAAATGTTGGTCTCACGGGTCTCACGAAAACAGGCTGGTCTCACGTGAACCCAACCCTATATATATATATATATATATTTAGTTTGAGAAGAATTTTGGAAAAGGTTTGGTGACTTGATTCAAAAAGAGAGAATTAGAGAGTTTTGGTGAGATCTCAGATAAATTCAGACGAGGTGAGTGTTCATAAAGCTGTTGTAAAATACGTGTTTTTGTGTTACACCTGATTTACTTTGATACATAAAATTCCGTGATGTATTTGGATTCGAAAAACTATGTACGATGAGGCATGCTCATCTCCCAAGCTTTGGGAGATGAGGGAGTGCTCATCTCCCTAGTTTTGGGAGATTGGGGGGGGGTGTGTTCATCAGCCAAGCTTTGACCTAAGATTTTGTTCATCGCTTAAACCGATAGTTGGCCGATAGATGGCAATAGATGGTGGGGAATTTGTGATAGTTAACGGGTTAACCGCGATAGAGAGCGAGGCAGTCGCGATAGTTGGAGGGTTTAACCACGATAGTTGGCGGGTTAGATGGCGGGGCAACTGGTATAGTTGGTGCATTTAACAGCGATAGATGGTGGGGCAACCGCGATAGTTGGCGACTTTGACTGCGATAGTTGGCGGGGAAGTCGTGATAGTTGGCGGGATAACCACAATAGATGGTGGGGCAGCCGCGACAGTTTTAACAGTTGAAATCTAGAATGAATTTATTATTATTTTATGGCAGGGTTTTTTACGAGGGAAATCACTCATTAGACCTGTCGGTCTAACCCTCAGTTGTTGTAAAAATGTATTTTTTCAGGTCAGCTCAGGTTGGAGAATGAAGGCAAAGGAATGATGTAACTGGCTTGTGGATTACTTTTTGTTAGAAATGTTTTTTCTTAAGATTTGCCTTTTGCTAGTATGTATGGATATAACTGATATGTTTGTATATATTGGAACTTGTTATATGTTATAGCATGGATATTGGAATTTAGTCTCGGTCGGTTGTTACAGTTGGTACCAGAGCCTTGGTTTAAGAGATCGGTATTTCCCTGGTACTTAGACTTAAACTAGATGCGTTAATCGTTTGATAATAGGTTCCACTGGGATTTCAAGCCTAGGAAAGTGTAAATTATAATTGGGTCTAAAGTGACGGCAAGTACGATAGATTTAGATTTCATATGACCAATATAATCATGAGTTTGCAGGTGCTTGTTTGAACTTGAACATCATATTATATTTAGGTATGTGATTAAATGTATACATGTTTATTGTTGCAGATAAGATAAGATGACAGATAATCCTGTACGTTTAGTTAAAAATATGCTTGTGGATCCCGAGGGAGAGAATCCTGTGTTAGGGAATATCCTGAGAGAACCTCTGCAGGACAAGAAAGAGACCGGGGAAGAGGAATCCTGAATACAGGAATAAATCCAGAAATTACTACAACAGTTGAAACAAGGAGCCGAGGTCGGAACCGAGGAAGAAGAGGTATACAACAGGAAATTCATATTGAGCATGAGATGTCAGTACAAGAGAGCTCAACATCAGGGAATGGTCAGGGCAGAGCAAGGGGCAGAGGTCGTACTCACAACCTCGGGTTTATTACTCAAGAAATGTTAGCTGCTGAATTAGGAAAATTCCAAGATTATTTGGTAACTCTACTGGGGCATTCTACTCAGCATAATCCATAAAAGATGGTGAATCCAAATCTCCACGAAGAAGTCGATGCAAGTACACCGGGGACAACCACATTTGTACCACATACCTCATCATCAGTACCAAAGGAAGGTGATATTAAGATGTTTCTTGCCTGTAAGCCTCCTAAGTTTTTCGATGAGCATGATCAGTTAAGACCATGTGTTGGCTTACAGAAATAGAAGTGAGTCTAAAGACCAGTAAAAGCGCGAGAGAAAATAAAGTGAGGTTTGTTGTATCGAGATTGCATTTAAGTTCATTGTATTGATGAGAATTATGATGAGTTCAGATCCGAGTATTCTGGATATAATGTCTTGGGAGGATTTTGTTACAAAGTTTAAAGTTCAGTGTTGTCCTGAAGCTGGGATTGGAAAGCTAGAGAACGATTTTCTTCGACTAGAGCAGAGCAGTATGACGGTTCGTTAATATACTAAAATATTCATGGAACAGTCTCGATTCATGGAGGAATATGTTGCTACTGAAGGTAGCAAAGTGAGAAAGTATGTATCGGGTTTGGAACCTAACCTCAGAAAGTATGTGATTTTCAGAAATTCGGTTACATTTCAAGAAGTGGTTGATGCTGCAGAGATTCTGGAACAAGATAACAATCGGCAATCACAAGAGAGAATTAGGGAGAAGAGGAAAGGGGATACGTTGGTGGCTGATTTACGTAGACCTAAGTTTGTTGGAACCATAAATCGTTCAACACAAAGGTTTACTGATAGACCATGTGGCCGATGCCATAAATTACATCAATGGAATGTAACACTGACCCACGAAGGTGTTACAAATATTAGTAATCAGGTCATCTGGCCAAAGATTGTAGAGCAGTACAACGATGTTTTACATGTAAGTCTCTCCATCATATTCTTCTTAACTGTCCACAAGCAAAGGAACTTGGATTTGGTTATTCTGGGGGCAATCCACCCAACCAGGGATCGATGATTATCCGAAATATTTCTAGTGGTCGTGGATAAGTAAGGGGTGGAGAAACGGTGACGACAGGACGAGCCTTTCAGATGACGAGAAGCGAAGCTGAAAAAAACCCGGAAGTGGTGACAGGTACATTCTTTGTTAACTCAATATGTGCCAAAGTCTTATTTGATGTCGGTACAAATTGTTCATTTGTGTTGTTCCACAATAATCAATCTTCAATCTTCTTATACAAATCAATGGCAGAATCTTGATATAGCATTCAAGAACACAATGAGAGAGTTGAGAGAAAAGGTCAAACTTCTAAATCTTAGTCAAACTATTATTACGTATTTGAATTTTACAAAATGAGTTCTCTTTTCAAATTACAAAAGACTTACCCTTTATATAGGGTCAAACTATGTAAGCTTAGTCAAAGTCAAACTAACTATTACAAAGTCAAACACGATGTCTATTTTAATTATAAACAATATTTATCTTTCAAGACGAATACAATTTAATACTGATTTTCAGTCCTAACATTCTCCCCCTTTGTATTCAGACTTGAAAGAATTTGCGCGCATTGATTCTCGTTTGAACTTTGTCTCTTAAGCACTATATGACTTCTTCAAAAACAATCTTTACTTTGAAATCTTCAAACGATTGTTTGTTGAGAAAGATCTTCTAACATTCTCCCCCTCGAATGTAAAACAGCGATGATCTTCTCTTTTAACAATGTAGAACAAAATCAACAACGATCTTCAGACAACGAATTTCAGACATTCTCCCCAATAATGAATTTCTTCAGATAAGTTCACAAACATTCTTCTTCGACAAGAAATATTTATCAGTAAACTTTTAAAATAATGATCTTCACATTCAAAACCTCTCAGACTTTGTAGCATCGGAATAATCTTCAGTAATAATCTCCAGTCGCACTCCTTTTGAGTCTTTTGCCAATGTTGATGTTACTCCCCCTTGATCTTTATAACAAATTCCCCTTATAATTTCCGGAATTGCACATTTAATTCATTATTACATACTCCCCCTTATGATGAAATGAGAATCATTACATCATACTTCAGAATGAATGAAATCTTCAGTTAAAGTCATCAATTCATAAAAATGTAAGTAGATCTTTTCAAATCCACTTGTTTAATCTTTTCAGATTTATTAAGAGATAAATGAGTAGCTGGTGGGGTTGTGACACGAATTGGCCTGGGCTTTGCCTTTTTCAATATTAGTCTCGAAAGAATTGAGAACTAATAGATAATGTGGTATGCCTGGTATTTTGAAGTTTAGAACAGGATTCTAATAATCTTTTAATCCTGACACAACTCTCATCGATTCTTTTAGCTCACAACAACTACCCCTCTCATTTTCATTTTAAGCTCAGCACACAAACCCTTTTTGATTTAAAGCTCACCCAAATATGATTGTCCTCTTGGGTAGGTCTGTCGGTTCTGACATTCCATAGAGGTATTTCTGTTAAGCACTCAGTCCCTCCTAATTTTAACAATATGCTCAGTTGATCACAATGGTTGATCAAAAAGTTATTGCAAATAAAGCACAATGATCATATAAATTTTTGATCAAGATATTTGGTTTTTAAGTCACAATCAATAAATGAGTGATACGACAACAATCAGATTATTCGGTATGCGGGAGAAATGAATGAAGATTTGTAAGTACGAGTTTACAGATTCTAATTAAAAAAATGAAGTGTGTATCAATCAAGGTAAAAAAAATCAGAAAATCAACGTTTGAATACAAACGAGTATATTATCACCGAAAATGATATTATTTTAAGAGACGTGATAATAACAGTTTCAAGAATAGCTGAAACAAGTATTGGAGTTATGTTCGATGAGAAATTACGCAAGTAAAATCTCAGGAAATACCTGTTCAGAAAATGTACTCATTTCCAAAAAAAAATTGTTCACTTCCCGAAAACATTTATTTAAAATGTAATACCTCATTCCACACATTGCATGTAACATATACTTCATATATAAGAAATACATGTTTATATACCACAAAGGTCCCTTAGTACAAGAATCTACCAGTACAAAATACATGGTCCAAAAATTCAAAATACAATTCTTGTACTAATACAGTTTCATTTATCAAAACTATACCTGCTATCAACAAATCTTCATGTAGATAAGCATATAGGGAAATTATTACATTTTCTCTTTCCCCTTATCGTCAGCACTTCCTGCAATACATATTTAAATATCACAAAACGAGGGTTAGACCGAAAGGTCTAGCGAGTTACCCTGTTTATGTTATTGCTGGGTGAAAATCACCAAAACTTTTATATAAAATAACTTTTCATATATATAACAAATATATGAACAAGTAAGAACACAATATCAATATCTTTCATTTTTCAAGCCAATAATATCTGCTTGCAAACAAAACATCACATCCTAACAGGTTATATTAACCAAATTGTCACAATGCCACTTTTAAACCTTTTCCATTTAAACAAGGTTTATTCAAAGTTTCATGCCAAACCTGGTATCTTCTCCATAATAACATTCAGACTATGATTTTCAATAAGAACCCTGATCCTAAACCTTTAAGTCACAGAGAAATAAATATTCCAGACCACGGTAATCTTGAAGGATATAATAGTAAGAGTTATATTACATAACACACACACAAATGCCACCCTTATATCCAAATGTACACCTCTCCTTGATATGCCACCCTTATCCCATGGTACACCTCTCCTTAATATGTCACCCTTATCCCATGGTACACCTCTCCTTGATATGCCACCCTTGTTTCCCCATCAAAATATTTCATAAGACAATTCCATTTAGAATAGACCGCAGTCAATGGAATTATTATCAGTTTAAATTTCTTTTTCTCAAATTTCTCATTTATTGTTAAAAATAACATCATTTGACAAGTCCACATGTAATCCGGTCAACCTTGTCCGGATAACAAATCCGGACAACACTTCACATAGCTTTGTCCGATTTAAGACTTAGAATCAATTCCATCCCTTTTTGTGCGGATATCAAATCCGGACAACACTATGCCTCGTTGTCCGATTTAGAATAAACCAGCCACTTTTTAGTCATATTCCTAATTCTCCGTTTAAAATATTTAACATAATTTCAACATTCTTAAATCGCTCAACACTTGACCGGTTTAATCTAATCCGGTCAACCGACCAGGCGGTTTATTTATAAATCGCCCATGCCTTGTCCGATTTATGGCTTAAATCGCCCAACCCTTGTCCGGTTTAAGACTAAACCGGTTGATATAACCAGCGATTTAGTCCTAACCCACTCACGTTTTGTCTGGTTTATATCTTAAATCGCATAACACCTGTCTGATTTAAATCTAGATCGGACAACACCTAATTGGTTTTAAACTTCAAACCAGATAAAAAGTTATACCACCAATTTATGCATTTCAAGATAGTAGAACATTTAAAATCACTCACCATATGCAACTTCCTTTAAAAATCAGATGAGTTCTTCTTCAAAGTAAGTAATTTGGACAATGCTTCTCTCAAATCACTCTCAAGTTTTGAAATGGCAAGAGAAGTGAATGGAGGCCTCACCCTCCTTTTATACTTTCCCTTTAGGGAAAGTCGGCTACTACAGCCGTGCACCACATCCATGCTTACATAAGAAATCATCCATACACATGTAAACTCATGCACACACATTCATAATGTTGGGTTCAAGTATGAGCTTTATTGTTGTATTCAAGTTCTCCATAATTTACATGTTTTGTAATAGTGTAGTTTTATTTCTTCCTTAGTATAAATAGTATTTTCCTTTGTAATTGTCATTAAGCAAGTCATTAGCAATTGTAATCTGGAAATTAGCTTTGTAATTTCTCTCTCAATCAATCAAGAGACTTTTGGTGATCTACTCTCTCTTCATCTTATTTCTTGAAGATCTAAATCTCGTTTGTATGATTTTGGGAATAACAATTGGTATCAGAGCAGACTGCAGCAATTTTGATTAGAGGATTAAACAAATTTGAACGAATTTGCACGAATTATTAGAGGATTTTCGATCTGAATCTTCATCTGTTCATATTTGTTCTTATCTGTTCTTCATTCAGGATCAGTTTTTGATCATTTTTTGGTTGAATTCTGATTGTTAATTGATTTGATTTGCATCACTAGATTCACAATCTGATTTTGAACAAGTTTGATTCACAATAATTTTGATTTTAAACAAGTTTTGAACCTGATTTGATCGATTTTTGAGTTTTCGAATACTGTTTAATGTTCTTCAAAATTCATAAATTTTCATGTTTTTGATCCAAAATTTTGGTTAAAGAGTGTGAAATTTGTGTTTTTGATCGAGCTTTAGTCCGATTAACTCTTAGTCGATTTAGTCTGTTTATCGCTTAAAGCTTGTACGGTTATACTTGTATTTTTTTTTTGTGAATTGAATTTGATCGGATTAGAATAAACCGGTCAATTCGTGATTGGATCAAGAGGTAAATCGTTGGACCCTTGTGCAGATAGTTGAGCGATTTAAATAAATCCCTTGGTAAGTCGGTTGGGTTTTGTGCGGATAGTTGAGCGATTTAAATAAATCGCTTGGTAAGTTTTTTGTGCTTTGTGCGGATATTTGAGCGATTAAGAAAATTCGCTCAACAGGTTTGTATTTTGTGCGATTTATTGTGCGATTTACCAGGTTAAGACTTAGCGATTTATTCTTGTTGAATCTTTTGAATGATCGTACTTTGAATTTGACTTTTTGATCGAATTTGTGAACGGATTTGTGAACGGATTTTGACTTTTGTGATCGATTTAAATCTTTGACTTTTTGATCAAGTTGATTTTAAGCGGACTTTTTCGTATTTCGACTAGTTGACTTAGTTGACCTTGACTAGTTGACTTGTTGACTTTTTGACTTTTTACGTCCAATTTTCATTTTGGAATTTTGACTAAGTGTTGAAAACTTCCGATTTGAGATTTTTAATCAAAATTGATTTTTGCGCCTTGTCCGTATTGATTTTGCTTTATCCGTATAAATTTGCTTAATTGTCAAATTTTTGGTTAAGTGTTGATATTTGTGCGATTTGCTGCCCGGACTTTTAATCCGGATAACTTCTTGAAAAGTTTCATCATTTTTCCGGACTTCTAATCTGGATGAGCTTGACCGGATTCCTAATCCATATAAGCTTGAGTGCTTATTTTTTCTAAGTGTTGAATGAGTGCATATTCATATTTGAGATTTATCAGATATATTTTTGTATACTGATCCTTTAATACAAACTTTGAATTGCAGTTGATCCTATATCATACGAACTGATAAAATGAGTTCAAGGGAAGCAATGGCTATTGGTACTGATACCAAGCCACTAGTGCTATTTCGTGGAGATTATAATCAGTGGAGAGATAGATTTCTGAATTTCATAGAGAGAATGAAGGAAGGAGATCTGATTATGGAATCTCTAATGGAAGGCCCTGTTATATACTACAGAGAGATACCTGCTGTTCCAGAACGAAGCATACATGCTCAGACTGTTATTAAAGAAAAATCCCGATATACAGCTCAAGAAAGAGAAAGAGCTCATGCTGATGTGCTTTGCAAGTCCTACATGATGCAAGCACTGACCAATAACATCTACACCAGCATTGACAGTCATAAAACATCTGGTCGCAGCATGTGGCTTCAAATTGAAAAGATGATGATGGGTTCTAAAGTTGGAACTCAGTTGAAAATTACTAACTGTATATCAGCATATGAAGAATTCAAGGCTAAAGATGGTGAGAGTCATGATGATGTTTATGATAGGCTTACCAGACTGCTTAATGATCTGACAAAGAACGGAATCTCTAAAACTGTAATAGAGATAAATGTTAAATTTCTCAACAATCTTCAACCAGAGTGGAAACCATTTGCTAATCATATCAGATTCAATAAATCATTATCTGATATTGATGTTCATGAAATCTATGAAACTCTAAAGCAGAATGAGTAAGATGTTTTGGAGATCCGAAATTTAAAGAAGAAGAAAGAGAAGGAAGTTGCTGATCCTTTGGCTTTTATATCTGAGAAGAAAGAAAAGAAAGTAAAAAAGCAAAGTTGGAAAGCAAGTGAAGGAAATTAGCCAATCAAGTGAATCTGAAAAAGAAGAAAGTAACAGTTCAGATTCAGACCCTGAGATGTCAGAAATCAGACATGCCATGGAAATGCTCACTAAAGCATTCCAGAAGAAGTTCCAGAAACAACCACACTCGAACAACCAAAGATTCTCGTTGGGTTCAAAATATGAATACAAAGACAAATTTGGCGAGAAGAAGAGATATGAAGAAAAGAGGTTCGAGAAGAAGTATGAGAAGAAACCGGAAGAGAAGAAGAAATTTGGCAAAGGCGTGGCTGATGAAAACACCAAATGTTATAACTGTGGCAAACTAGGCCACTTTGCTGTAAATTGTAGGAAGCCGGTAACTCGAAATATCGACTACTACAAGAATAAATTTCTTCTCTATAAACAAAGAGATGTCGGGAAAGCGCTTATGGCAGAGGATGATCACTGGTTAAATCTGACTGATGAAGAAGAAGAAACTGAAGCTGTTGCACACGTGTGCTTGATGGCTAAATCAGATAACTGTTCTTCAGATGAAGAAGAAGAACAGAGTGCTGAAATGAATGAAGAGGTATTGGAGCAATCATGCATTAAACAAATGCATAAGATGATGCTCAAACTCCAATCTTTCCAGCAAGAATTAAAATCAGAAAAAATGCGTTCAAACAATTTTGAAAACGAGTTAGAAACGCAAAAAGAAAATTATATTTCATTGTTTAATGAAAATGCTGGAAATTTGGACTGGGCTAAAACTTTGTTATCTGAGTCCAAATTATTTGATGAAAAATCCAATATCTTAAAAGCCGAATTATCTGACTTAAAGGAAAATTATAAATCATTAGAATTAATTAAGGAAGAACAAATTGTTACAATAAGTAAAATTGAACTTCAAATAATTCAATTAAATGAAAAACTGAAGTCTAAAGAGGAAGTTTTATATAAACGAGGACAAACTGATCAATCCATTTTTCTAAACAAACCATCTGAAACGAGATTCTTTAACCCTCGGGAAGGTTTGGGGTATAAAAATCCGATTTTTTTAGGAAAAGCATTATATTATGCCCCGACCTTATACAAATTTGAATATCTTGATTGCGGTCCCGAGTTTTCGGTAAAATATACAAAATCTTCTGATGAGGTCGAACAATGAGAAGATTACAATCGTCAAAGAAAAAATAAAATGCAAGTTCCGTTTGATTATACAAATCTTAATGAAAGTTACAATAATCAAGACTATGCACTTTCAACAGATTATGTTCACACCTATTCAAAAGCATAGCTTGAATCAAAACCAGCTGAACCAAAGCCTTATACTCTAACTCTTATTTTAGAAAAACAAGTGGTTCAGTTGGAAAAGATTTTAACTGAAGAAAGACTTTCATTTCATAAACAGAATCAAGAATTTTTAAATAAAATTGAAGATTTACAAAATTCTAAGATAAAAATGGAACATGTTGAGTCTGAATATTTTTCGTGCGAWAAATCTTTAAGTGAAGCTTCTGATTCAGAAGAAATTAATAATTTTAATGAAGAAATTAATTTTTCAAATATCTTAAATTAAGATATTTGTTTAAATAATGAGATTGATCGTTTTGATTTTTCAAACAATTTACCCAGTCATAAAGATTTCATAGTTAAAAACAATATGACTGAGGATTCCGATTTAGCTTTAGACTTTGAAAAGAATTTTAATCAAAAACCTATTTCCGAAGATGTGAATTATAAAAAGAATAAAACTAAAAAGAATTCAAGGAAACAGAAGAAGCTTACAAAGAAAATTGAACAAAAAGTTAGACATCCAATTAAATCTGATAATTTTCTTTTTCCTATTTCAGATAAGTGGATGAAGTTTAAGACCATTTAGAGAGTAAAAGAAGAAGGCAAATCATCAACTCAACAGAAGAAGAATAAAATTACTAAATCTGTATTAAATGATTCGACATTGAATAATTCTGTAATAAGATATTCAGTTGATGAATTGTTTGATATAAGAAATAGTATAAATAATTGTTCTCCATGTAGAGTGAATGAATTACTTAAATCTTTTACTTCGTTTAAACCTTATCATTTCATGCATTCTGCGCTTTCTGCTTTATCTAAGAAATTGCATGTAAAAGAGCGTTGGTTTGGTACATATAGTATACCACCAACAAAATCTGAACTTAAAGGTCCAAAACTAAAATGGGTACCAAAACCCAATTGATTCACTTTTGCAGGTTAACCGGCATGTGTGGTTCTTAGACTCCGGATGTTCTAAGCACATGACTGGTAGAATAGAACTCTTAGTGTTATAACCAGGTTTGAGACAACCTAGGTTGAGGTAATTTATACATGTTTATTATGTGAATTACGTGAAATATGCATATCTAAGTAGAAATGCATGAACTATATATGTGAAATATGAACATGATAWTGTGCATGCATATATGTGAAAAGATGGCATGATATGTATGTAATTTATACATATATGCATGTGGTGTGAAGCATACATGAGGTGGTGCATATTTATGATACTTTCATGGTTAAGAAATCATGAATTTTATGATAAATAAACCCACCACCCAAGGTTATTTCTATTGGATAAAGGAATCACCGCCTATAAGTTTTATAGTAATTAAAACAATCTCCACCGCCATGGTGAAAGTATTTAAAGAAACAAAAAGATAAGGTTCTATCTTATCATTGCATTTGAAGAAAAATCTGTTGAAAGAGAAAAAGAGTGTAGTGGCGGTGAAAAGTGTTCTTGAACAAATATTTTGTTAAAGTTGTTTGAAAAGCTTGGGATTGGTTGTGAGTTTTAAAAATACTGTTGATTATACACTGTGAGTTTTTGATGACTAAAACCTTTATATATATTGTTATATAAACTGTTGGGTTTTAAGGTTGGTTTTGAAGAAAAGATGGTAGAAACTATCTTGATAATTTAAAAGGTGCTATTGTTATATTTGAGTATTAAAATTGTTTTAGAAAAGATAAAGAAAAGATTGCTTATTTAAAATAGTTTGGGAAATGATATCCTGTTTTAAGGATTTAAAAAGGGATATGAAGTTTTGGAAATCTTTGAAAGATACATTGTTCTTGTGTTTGAAAGGTTTTAATGATAAAACTGTTGGTTGAAAACTATAGAGAATATTCTTTTGAGAC
>NW_020200770.1:14681-16931 GCF_001531365.2 Cynara cardunculus var. scolymus
CACCTTTGGAATAAATATAATAAGTTAAGAGATCAGTGTGTAAGGTATTTTCGGATTACATCTGGCCAATGTAATTTTGAATCTACAAGTACATAACTGAACTTTAACACTTTATTATATTTGGGAATGTGAAAAAAATGTGTTTTAACTTTGTTATCTACAGATGGCTTGTAGATCAAGAAGGTCAGAAAGGATCACCCACCCCAATGAAGAAGAATCCCCTATTGCTCCTATTGGCACCTCTGAGGGCAGAAGCAGAGGCAGAGGTAGAGGCAGAAGTGGGGGCAGACCAGAGGCAAAATAAGTCAGCCAGAAATTAATATGAATCAAGCAGAATCAAAATCTGAAAATATGAATCAAGAACGRATGTCTCACCCAGAATATGTAACAAGAGACATATTAGCTGAAGAAATGGGAAAGCTAAGGGAAATCTTGACTTCTATTTTGAGGAATCCTATCAGAATAGAGACAGGCAGAATTGAAGTTACTCCATCAATTCCAATTATGAATAATAGGGAAGGAGATAAAAGATGTTTCTAACTTGTAAACCACCAACCTTCTCGGGAGAAAGAGATCCAATTAAAGCTATGTGTTGGGTCAAAGAGATGGAGTCTGTATTCAATACCATCCTATGTGCAGAAACAGATAAAGTCAGATGTGCAGTCTCTATGTTGAAATCAAATGCATTATTTTGGTGGGAAGAAGAATCCTTAGCCCTAACATATATTTGCAAACTATGACTTGGCTAGAGTTTGTCAATAGATTCAAGGAGCAGTTTTGCCCAAAAGCTGCCATTAGAAAAATGGAAGAAGACTTTTTAAAATTGGAACAAGGAAACAGAACTGTGAGAGAATATACAGAGAAATTCATCGAATATTCAAGATTTGCATAACACTATATTTCCTCGGAATCTAGAAAAGTGGRAAGRTATATTTGGGGATTGAAACCATCAATCCGAGAATTTGTCATAGCCATGAATCCGACTACATTTTCATTGACTGTTGACGTAGCGGAGGTAACAGAAAGAAACAAGAACAGACAAGAAGAAGGGAAAGCAATAGAAAAGAGGAAATGGGAAGGTCCATCAACCGGATACAAAGGACCAAAAGTTGTAAAGAATGGAAACAGACCCACATAAAAGATTCAATGAAAGGACTTGTCCCCGATGTCATCAAGTTCATCAGGGAGAATGCAGGATTGAGCTAAGGAAATGTTATCAATATGGTGAAACAGTCATTTGTCGAATGTTTGCCCAACAATAAAAAGGTGTTTTAATTGTAATTCTCCAGATCATCTCAAACCAAATTGTCCACAATTGAAAGCCCCACAGTTAACCATGGGGAGCAATACATCAACAGGCCAAGGAAGAGCAAATATGGGCAGAGGAGCAACGGGTGGGGCGCGGGGTCAATCTTTTCAAATGACCAAACATGAAGCAGAAACTACACCCGATGTAGTAACAGGTACATTTTTTGTGAACTCCTTACATGCTAAAGTGTTATATGACTCGGGTGCAAACTTCTCATTTATATCCCCATCATTTGCCTTTTGTGCTCGTATGAATTTTGTGCCACTTGACGATAAGTTAGTAGTTGATACTACTAACGGTCAAGTATATGTGAGTTATATGTTTAAAAATTGCACTATCATGATTGAGGATTGTGAGCTACCCATCCGATTGTTTCCCATGCCTATGAAGGAATTTGATGTGGTAATAGGAATGGATTGGTTGGCAGAAAATAAGGCCAGCATCGTTTGCAATGAAAAGATGATTAGAATTATGTTACCTRWCARARRGRCASTYGTAATTTATGGTGATCATCAGGATCATCGTACCAGTTTGCTATCTGTGATGAAAGCCAGAAAATGTATCCAAAAGAAATACCAAGGATTTTTAGCTTACATAATTGACACCAAGAAAGAAAAGAGTAAGCAAGAATTAATTTCGGTTGTCAGTGAATATCATGAAGTCTTTCCAGAAGACTTGTCAGGGTTACCTCCAGATAGAGTTATTGAATTTGGGATTGATTTAATACCTGGAGCAGCACCTGTAGCAAAAGCACCGTATAGATTAGCTCCATCAGAATTAAAAGAACTGGTTACACAATTAAAGAATTTTTCAGACAAGAGATTTATCAGGCCAAGTACAAACTGACCAGGATCGATGATTTGTTTGATCAACTAGTAGGAGCCAGTTACTTCTCAAAGAACAAATATCCATTGCCCAGGATCGATGATTTGTTTGATCAA
>NW_020200770.1:17731-20310 GCF_001531365.2 Cynara cardunculus var. scolymus
AAGTGTAAAATTTATACAGATCACAAAAGCCTACAACACTTGTTCAACTAGAAGGATCTGAATATGAGGAAGCGACGATGGATTGAATTAGTTAATGACTATGACTGTGAAATTTTGTATCACCCAGGAAAGGCTAATGTTGTAGCCGATGCTTTAAGCCGTAAAGAGAGAAGTGGAACTATCAAGGCAGTAGCGATGAAAATAAGTTTAACCACAGATTTGCATACGAAAATACAGAGATGCCAAACAGAGGCTGTCAAGGAAGAAAACAAGAAATCAGAGAAAGTGGATAAGATAACCTCCATCATGGAGGTAAATGGGGAAGGAATATTATGTTTCCAAGGTCGGATATGGGTACCAAATTATGGGAATACACGAGAAACCATCCTAAATAAAAGCCACAAGTCCCATTATTCCATCCATCCAGGTACCAACAAGATGTATGAAGATATGAAGACATTTTATTGGTGGCCAGGTCTCAAGAAAGACATCGCAAGATATGTAGAACGATGCTTAACTTGTTTGCAGGTTAAAATAGAGCATCAGATGCCCTATGGGAATCTACAATMATTGGAAATACCGATCTGGAAATGGATCATATTACGATGGACTTTATCATGAAATTACCCCTAACTCCAAAAGCTTCTGATGCAATATGGGTAATAGTGGACCGTCTATCAAAGTCTGCACATTTCCTACCAATGAAAGAGACTTACTTATTGGAAAGATTGGCTCAAATCTATATCAAAGAAATTATGACTAGACATGGAGTTCCATTGACCATTATATCTGAAAGAGACAGTCGCTTTACTTCAAAGTTCTAGGAAAGTTTGCAAAGAGCCTTGGGTTCACAAATCAGATTAAGTACGGCTTATCACTCACAAACAGATGGACAAAGTGAAAGAACCATCCAAACTCTCGAAGATATGTTGAGATCTTGTGTCATCGACTTCGGGGGATCATGGGAAGAACATTTTCCGTTGATAGAATTCGCCTACAATAACAGTTATCACTCTAGCATCCAAGCGGCACCTTATGAAGTCCTATATGGAAGAAAATGTCGAACGCCGTTATGTTGGAATGAGGTAGGTCAAAAACAGTTGATAGGTCCCGAGATTGTGCAAGTAACGTCTAAAAAGATTGACCAGATTCGAGGAAAAATCAAAACTGCCCAGGATCGACAGAAAAGCTATGCCGTCAAACGAAGAAAACCGATTGAATTTGACGTAGGTAACTTTGTAATGTTAAAGGTATCTCCATGGAAAGGTGTTATGAGATTTGGGAAGAAAGGTAAGCTTAGTMCAAGGTATATTGGACCATTCAGAATCTGCAAAAGAATTGGACCGGTAGCTTATTAGTTGGAATTATCAGAAGAACTCCGCTTAATTCACAACACCTTTCATGTATCAAATCTACGCAAATGTTTGGCAGACTCAAGTTTAGCAATACCACTTCCTGAGATTAAACTTGACAATAAGCTGAGTTTTATCGAGAAACCAGAGGCAGTAAGTGACAGAAAGACCAAAGTATTGAGAAACAAGGAGATCAATTTAGTAAAAGTGCAGTGGCATTTTCATAAAGGTTCAGAAGCAACTTGGGAATTAGAATCTGACATGAGAACTCAATATCCGTGGTTATTTGAATAAGTGAATTCTGGGACGAAATTCTTTTAAGGGGGGAAGAATGTTAAAACCATGTTTGAGACAACCTGGGTTAAGGTAATTTATACATGTTTATTATGTGAATTACATGAAATATGCATATCTAAGTAGAAATGCATGAACTATATATGTGAAATGTGAACATGATATTGTGCATGTATATATGTGAAAAGATGGCATGATATGTATGTAATTTATACATATATGCATGTGGTGTGAAGCATACATGAGGTGGTGCATATTTGTGATAAGATATTCTGGTGGAAACATTATTATATTATTTAAAAACTTATACCTTCATGGTTAAGAAATCATGAATTTTAGGATAAATAAACCTAACCTTTCTATTTGTTGTGTGTTTTAAAACTACAGAATCTGTGATTGTTAAGGTGAGTTTTAAAAATACTGTTGATTATACACGGTGAGTTTTTGATGACTAAAACCTTTATATATATTGTTATATAAACTGTTGGGTTTTAAGGTTGGTTTTGAAAAAAAGATGGTAGAAACTATATTTATAATTTAAAAGGTGTTATTGTTATATTTGAGTATTAAAAACTGTTTTGGAAAAGATAAAGAAGAGATTGCTTATTTAAAATAGTTTGGGAAATGATATCCTGTTTTGAGGATTTAAAAAGGGATATGAAGTTTTGGAAATTTTGAAAGATACATTGTTCTTGAGTTTGAAAGGTTATAATGATAAAACTGTTGGTTGAAAACTATAGAGAATATTCTTTTGAGATGATTGTGATTTTGATCTGTCTTCAATTGGAATTAATCTATAGATTTTATGGATAATTCTATGAATGAGGATTCGATAAGATGGTTGTGACTGCGGTCCTTCATCCGAACTAGTTCATAGATTTTGAAGAAGAAATAAGGGTGGCATATCAAGGAGAGGTGTACCTTTGGATATAA